>NW_028277076.1:3216634-3369038 GCF_059951505.1 Python bivittatus | reverse complement strand
GATTTCAGCAACATTAAATGCCTGAAAAGTCATTCATGCTTTGCTTCCATGAAATACTATTTTATGTAGGATTCTTTGAAGGCATTGTCCCTTCGATCTTTGCCAGTACTGTGGCTTGTATGGCCCAGGTCTCCTTAGGGTGGCCCACGAAACACACAATCTTCCATTTTTTGCTGCCTACATAAACTCTTTGGGCTGGTTTTGAAAACACTGGACTAAAATGGGGTTGGGTGGTTTATGGATTGTGGGAACCCAGCTGTCATTTTTGCTTGTTGTCTAAAGCAAACTATCCCACTGAAGATATTCCATGGTTTATTTGTTGGGGCACTGTATGTGAGGTGAACACTATCACTACATTTTGTTAACCTGGGTTTGGAGTTCAGGATACTGAGTGTGTGTTTATGCAAGCACGTATGCCAACAGATGAATTGTGCCCATCTGAAAAGACCACAAGTTGCGTGGACTTTACCTAAACTTTCCCCCCCTCAAACTGTAGTTGGACTCCATGTTCTTCTTTTTGACAGATGTGCCGGACCAAGGAGTACGACTTCAGTGATGCCATGACCCAATACGCGTGGTACCCCTGCACTGCCAACCACACTCACACTGTTTTCTGGCTAAAGGTAAGTGCAATGCAATGAGGTAAAGTAACAAAGTTAAAAAAGAAATGGAAACAGCTCCGTTCACTGGAGTTTTGTCACCTTTCAAGGATAGGTGCTAGCCTGCCACATTGCCTTTAGCGATCTTGTAATTCGGTGGGCCTTTTCTGATGGAATTTTGAAGATATGCCGGTGGTGACCCCATAATGGCCTTTCCTGGTAGATAGAGAAGGCTAACAAGAGGATACCCTGCAGATCCCTCTAGTTTCCTAGGATGACCACTTTCTTTAGTTTCCCTGGCTATGCAGGCACGGCCCCCAACAAAGTCCTGGGCTATAGGTACGTTCTTCTTGCTTGTTTCTTTCCAAGAACAACTTTCAGTCCTTCATGGGACCCAGAGGCATTCTTGGAAATAATCAGGATGTAGGAGGCTTGTTCTTGGCTGTGCCGTCGGTGGGATTCCCATTCTGTGTATTTGTTAAAATATATATTGAAATAATTGCTTTCTTTAAAAAGTTACAATAAAAGTAAGGCAGATCAGGAAACCTGATGGGTTCAAATACAGCATTTCAAAGGACAGGATTCCCAAAAGTAGAAATCTAATTGACCATTTGTAGTTCTTCTCCGAATGAGCATCAAGTTCAGGTAGATCTTTCTTGGACGCTTACTATATCAGATTCTGTCTTGCCTAGTTGAGGATTGGGGGGGCAACCTGTTGGGTCTCCAGATGCCTCTCAGTATCCTTCACTGTTGGGTGTGAGATTAAGGTTGCTAAGAATTTTAGTTCAATATCTGGAGGGTCACCAAGACTGGTAGTATCTCTCTATTGGTTCAAGGTCTGTCCCATCTCATCAGTTTCTTTCCAGAGATTGTAATTCGGGTCTTCAACAGGAAAAGTGACAGGTCCTGGAGAAGTTTCCAGTCTGGGCCATTCATGGTTTTGTTTAAGTAAGAACTGATCCAGACTTCTGAGTTCCCCACTTTCTCTACACAGGCTTTTTATTCCCAACCCATGGTGGCTGCTGCAGTGATCATCCACTTGGTAACTGATGGGACATGGTTGCAGATGGACCTCGATCAGAAACAAGAGTCCATTTTTGTGCAGCTGGTAGACACTAAAAACCAAAGTCATGATCTCGGTGAGAAAGGTGGCTCTCTTATAAAATAAAATAAAACTCATATTGCTTTCTGTGCTTCCCCTTGGGGCAGGCCAGGCAACAGGAAGAAATTATTTAATTGTTTTTAAAAGGGTTGCCTTAGACCCACACAAGTCAGCAGCAGATTCTGCAGCAGGAGCTTAATGGAGCAGATTCTGTAGGCTGTTCCATCAGCTAATTGGGATGGGGAAACAATTAACATATTTTATTGATTATTTGTATATTTATATGTATTTATTGTTGCTTCTAACCTAGGGACTCATTAGCACTAAGCTAAGCTAACAGCCCTGGACTCCCACTGGTGACGCTTAATACAATGCTGTTACCCAGCCAAGCTTGTGGCTCAAATCTCCTGCAAGGTTAACTTAGAATCCTATTCAATAAAGATCCTATCCATTTCTAAATAGAGGCTTCACCAATCCGCAGATCATTTCCTCTTCAGAATGGCTTCTTAGGTCAGGACTTTGCTCTCTGTTGGAAATATGCTTGAATTGCTGGTTTCTTTGATGTGAGGTGTCTTGACAAGGGTTTGGAGGATACGTTAATGTTAAGTGAATTGGTCTGAAGGCAATCCATTGAAGGAAACGATGGATCCCATTCCTTAAAAAAGAAGAAAAGTTTCTAAGCAGTAACCTCTGCAATGTGGGATAAGTTACGGGAACCCACTACCAACTTCCTGCATGCCATCTCACTTTCTTTGGGAGGAAGTTCCTCTCTGAGTCTCATCGGGAACATGTTTGGTGGTACAAGTGGCTGGAAGCTATGGAAGGAGGCAGGGAAATACCTCTGGCATTAACACTGCGATGGGGCTATGCTGCTGCTTTCCATTAGCTTCTTCTGCCCAATTACTGACCCTTTTAATCTTTTTGTCCTTCTCATTCCCACCATCCCTGGCCCCACTCTCATTTTCCCTCCCAACACAGGGGAGCATGGTTTGAGCTGCCGAAAGAATCCTTTGATTGTCCCTGTTGTCCATGACCTTAGCCAGCATTTCTACCACACCCAGGCAATTCTCATCACCTTCAGATCTCAGTATGTGGCTATCTCTGGGGTGGCCTTGCGCTCCTTCCACAATTTTGACCCCATCACCGTCAGCAGCTGCCAGAGTGGACAGACCTATAGCCTGGCTGAACAGAGGTGAGTCTCTTCTGGTCCTTTACCACTCATTAGTTTCCAACTTCAGAAGGCCTGATCAAGAGGATCATAAGGACTAAGAGGGGAAAGGGTGAATGACCCTTCACATTGTTGGCAGAAGCCATGTGGCTCTCACTGAATGCAAACAGGCTGGGCCATTTAACCCACATGGGAGAAGGTCCATAGATTATTTCCACCTCTTTTGACCTCTTTCTATGACCTCAGTCCAACCTGCACAATTCCAATGTTGGAATTAAATTAGCAGTTCAAGAATATAGCCCTTCCCACTGTGAAAGAGTGAAAGATCTTTGTCATTTCAGTTTTGTTCTTCTCGGGACAAAGTGCTTTTTGGTTTTTAGTTGATCTTTACATCAGTCCTGAGAGGAAAACGTTGTGTGGTGGGAAGCAGAGAAGAACAAATGAGTCCTGGTTTTAAATTCTGCATTAATTGCAAACGCCTACTGGGTGGCCATGGATTAGAAAGGTGCTGAAATCTTGATTTTCATGTCCTGAAAGAAACTTATTTTTCCTGCTTCATTTTCAGGATGGATTAGAATTTCCTTCCTTCCTTCCTTCCTTCCTTCCTTCCTTCCTTCCTTCCTTCCTTCCTTCCTTCCTTCCTCCCTCCCTCCCTCCCTCTTTCTTTCTTTCTTTCTTTCTTTCTTTCTTTCTTTCTTTCTTTCTTTCTTTCTTTCCTTGGTTTTTATTTTCTTACCATTTTTGGTGGGGAAAGGACCTTTGTTACACATCTCCCATCTTCATCCTTCTATTCCCACTTCCTGATCTGAAAAGCTCAGTCAGAAGAGCTTCTTGCTGATGTCTTCTCTTGGAATTGGACTGAAGTGTGGGAAGCCAGGGAGGCTGCAAAGAAAATGTCCTGTTACCCATCTTTCTACACTCTGAAGCTGTCTTGGTTGCCCCCACTTTCCAATTGGGGGGGGGGGGAAGTCCCATGGGAAGAGTTCTCTCCTTAGGAGTGAAGGGTAACGTGGGAAGTCAGAAATGATGTACACCTTGGAGAGATGACTTCATGACAGCAATCCCTCGATAACTCTGGGAGGAGTTCCTGGCTGATCATTTTCCTTGGAACTGAATCAAAGTATAGGAAGCAAGGGAGGCTGCAGATCAGGAAAGGAAGTGTGAGGAAACACTCACACACCCCTTGGATTCCCTCTAGCTTGTCTATGAACAGGAAACCCACACACCAGCCATTAGAACCTCACTCGCATCGGCTTCTCCTTCAGAGAAAAAAGCATCTTTATTCCCATCATGCTGAAAGAGAATGACACAGTATATGATCAGAAAAGGGCCAGTGACTGGAAACAATATTTTCTGTTTCCTTTTGACAGCTAATTTTCACAAGCTAAAAGTACTCAAAATATATATATATATATTTTACTGTAATATGACATTTGACTCTTCCTTCTTAGTTCCCCTCTTTCTCCCTCCCTTTCTTGTTCTTCTCACCTCCACCACATTAGCACTGATCTATACTTAGAAAGCTCACACTCCAATTATATGATGGGGACTTTCATTTGAAAGGAAAGCAGTAGAGAAGCCCTGGTCTCTCTTGCATGCTCTCTCTCTCTCACACATTATCTCTCTCTGTCTCTGTCTGTCTGTCTGTCTCTCTCTATCTATCTATCTATCTCTCCCTATCTCCCTATCTCTATCTGTCTACCTACCTACCTACCTACCCACCCACCTACCTCTCTCTCTCTCCATCTCTCCATCTCTCCCTATTTCCCTATCTCTATCTCTATCTCTATCTCTATCTGTCTACCTACCTACCCACCTACCTACCTACCTATCTCTCTCCATCTCCATCTCCATCTCCATCTCCATCTCCATCTCCATCTCCATCTCCATCTCCATCTCCATCTCCATCTCCATCTCCATCTCCATCTCCATCTCCATCTCCATCTCCATCTCCATCTCCATCTCCATCTCCATCTCCATCTCCATCTATCTATCTGCATTCCCATTTGGATTTTCAATGACACTCTATATCCACCATTCCAGGAGGTTTTTTTCTTTCTCTGCCAGCTTCCCACAGTGGGGCTTGGCCAGACATCTACAAACCGGACCGTTCATTTGAAACCTGACCCGGCTAATGTTAGGTCTCTGAATTTACTTGCCTCCTTTGGAGTGATCCTAGGCCGTGCCTCTTGGTCAGACCTAACTTCTGTGAGTTAAATTGGTTTTACTTTTGTTGCAGAGGCATTTATACTTTGCCCTTGCAGTCTAAAAGAAGATTCCCAGCAAAAGTAGAATAGGTTCAGGGTAGGATCCCATGCAAATTGTTACGTTTATTTCCACCCTGGCTGTTAATCTGCATTTCCCCTATTATGGGAACTAAAGCTCATTGATATCCATGCTTCTTTCAAGACAGATTGACTCTAAATTGTTCTGACTACTCATAGCATGAAACTGGGTGGTCTGTTCTCCACAGAAATGTTGCTTGTCAAATTTATTTGCAGTTGCTTTCCAGGTGTATTCTGAAGCTGTTCCTAAGGCTTCTGAGCCTTGGTAAGCTAGGAATGAACTCCTCTTCTTCCATATGTAAAATTAACATTTGAATGCCTGCTGGAAAGCAATCGTACTGTCTCCCTGTTCTGGATACTGTTGGAGAGCTCCAGAGGACTTTCTCCATGGCTGCTATTCAAAGATTTTGAAAACAGGACCTTTGTACATTTCTACGGTGGGGCCCCCTTCTCCTGCAAATCGGCTCAGATTTGTTTTTGAAATGAAAGGAGGAAATATTATCACCTAGCCTAAGTCTCAAGCCTGGAGTGGGTTATAAATCTATGACAATATTCAAATTCCAGCATCAAAAGTTTGCAAGCTCTTCCAAGGCATGTTGAGTCGTTTCCCAATAGGGCTACCCTGGACAGGAAGCTCAGACGATTTGTCTCTTGCTCATACCTCTTCCAGCTCTCCTGGTTTTCCTGGTTGGTTTTCCTCAGCTTGCTGCAGGCCGCGTTGTGCTGGAACTGATCCTGGTTT
Source organism: Python bivittatus (assembly GCF_059951505.1). NCBI lineage: Eukaryota > Metazoa > Chordata > Lepidosauria > Squamata > Pythonidae > Python > Python bivittatus. Next base: position 3,363,142 of record NW_028277076.1, on the reverse strand, counting down.
AGCTTCTCAGGGCCCCGCGATCCCCTTCGTAAGCTTTCAAAGGCGTTTGGAAGCCAGGGAAGTCAGATTCAGGTGGCACTTTGAGCAACAAGGGAGGAGGAACCTGGGTCCTTCCAGATGTTGCTGAATTATAATTCCCATGAGCTTCCACCAGGAGAGTTGTAACGTGTCAACATCTGGAAGGTCATGAATTCCCCATTTCAATTTCATACAGCTTCCCACCTGCCCAGGTAGGACGTGGTTTCCTTTCAGTTGCAGATGGCAGTACACGGATGGCAGTACACGCGCGTGCACACAAATACAAAGTGTTCTCTATGAGCAGATATTTTGTTTCTGAGCTTGACCATGTGCCACAGGAACAGAGAATCTCCAGCACATTAAAAATGCCTCCCAGCATCTTTAATTCATTTTTCCAACCCCCAAAAGGTCTCCCTTGATGTGGGTTTTAAAACCAGATACTTTCTGCTACTTATGCACCTCGGTATATGTGCTGTGGCATTCTTCTTCACCCACACACTACTTCCCCATCCAGAAATTTGGCCCATCTAAATAGCGATTCCTTAAATCAGTTATAAGAAGTAGTCCCTGCACTTTTACTTGGCTCTTTCATCATTAGACTTCAAGAGACTAGTCCACAGGATCATGGAACCCAGAAGCTGAGTTAACTCCATGTGCAAACCCAGATTTTCTGCTTTCTCTTTCTACTCAAAGGAAGACGAAAGCCAGAGTTTGGGGGTGGGGGTGGGCCACAGAACCCCACAGTGCTCTTTGGCATATTATCACCCTGCCAGATGTGCTCTTCTTTGGAAGTCTGACTACTCTGCTCTAACTGAGGATTTTTCTCATTCTCTTCCCCCTTCTAACAGCTGTGTACAGCACTCTTGCAAGACCATGGACTGCCAAGAGCTGGAAATTGAGAATGCCATGCTGATTTTCACCGGTGGGGAGCACTACAATGGTGCCCAGTGTAACGTTACCTGTCAAACAGGTTATGTCCTCCAGATTCACAGAAATGACGATCTACCCCAGAGCCAGGTGGGTTGAATTTGTATACCATCTGCCGTGTGATTTATGTTATTTATTTATTTATTTATCAGATTTATATAGCCGCCCAGCTCACAAAACGTGGCTCTCCGATGGGAGAAGAGAGGATAACAGGCTGGGAAATAAGAGTTTCTTTGGGGTCTTCCTTGGCTGTGGGATTGCAGGGGCTCAGCAGAGGTAACCTTTGATGTTAATTTCCTAGAGGGCAACAATATTGAAATATAGTATTGTGGATATAGATGGTATTCCTAAGAAATAAGTACCAGTTGGAGTATTTTTTTTTTTCTAGGATTGGGTGTGAGAAGGGATGGGCTGTGTTCTGATTAAACATTTAACCAGGTCAGTCAGTCAAAGATCTAGTGACTGTGTTCACACCATATGCTAAGCTTGGTTAATTTTAGTATTGGTTAGGGTTTGTTTGTTTTCCCCCCTTGGCTTAATGTTATGTGTATGAGAGAGAACACAGTCCTTTGGATTACCTTATAAATCAGTGGCTGTATTACTTCTTGGCCTTTTGGTTAAGATCAGGTGTAGGGTATTTACGAAATACGCTTCCTCTGGTGGCCCAAATAACCCATTTTTAGGGTTTCATATGATACATCGAGCCATAAAATAGCTGAATGGGTTGGATCAATACAATGGATAATAGGAAACCCAGCCAAGGCTAGCCATAAGCGAGTTTACCTTGTGTGAATGCAGCTACTAGGTTATACATGTTGAGCAAAGGAAAAGAGTGGGTTAGTTCAGTCACCAAGTTACAGGGCGAACAGAACCCTGGGGTAAGCATGGGTGGCTGAAATTTCTCTGAAGACATACTTCTGGACCTTGTTTTAGTTTTGCTTTGAATCTGACTTTTTATCACCTCTTCCCCACCTCCATCCCCATAAAAAAGGCTTTGTTTTTTATCCAGATATGGTGTGTGCGTGTGTCTGTGTGTCTTTGCAAAGAATCCACCCTTTCTCGGAGGCAGCGCTCTGCAGCTTTCCAGACCTTACTGGCAGATGCCCAAAGGGTACCCAGTGATTAAAACATAGCTGTTCCTCCCCTTTGCAACAAGTATTGCAAATAAATAAACATGAAAACATGGGGTGGGAGAAGAGAAAGACATGTTGGATGAGGACCAGTGCTAAATCTCACTCCTGCAAGAAACCAACAGGCCATTTATTATGCTTTTGGGGAGAAAGTCTGGTGAAGTCTTTGACCTCGCTATCACCATCCAAATCAGGGTGCCTCGTTTTGGCAAATCTGTCTCTGGGTCAGAAGTGTGGCGTCTTCCCGTAAGAAACAGGAAGATATGTCGGCTTCTCTCGTTTTGGAGGAGCGAGCGCACCATCTGGGCCTCTGTTGTGAGAGATCTTACCCTAACATGGCCCCAGCACTGACTGGCTTCTCTTCTCTTCCAGGAGAAAATTGGCAGCTCTCTTTCTCTTCTCCAACCTGCCCCCCCCCTGCACACCCCACCCAAGCCCCAATTGCTTGTTTATTTCTCTCTATTCACAGAGCCTCGAAGGCTCTTTGCAGCAAAGAGAATCCAGAATTTTTCAGGAAAAAGAATCTTGCTGTTTCCCTGTTTTGTTTTGCTTTTGGATGCAAGTGGGGATTGCAAAGAAGTGTGTGTGCGCGCGCGCGTGCGTACATGCAGATCTTAATTTGGAACCCGCTCTTTACTATCAGCGTAGGCTACGCTGGAGGTTTCCATTCCCTGTGTTTTGCAAAACGCTCCAACCTTTCCTGAAGTTAGGGAAGAGAGAGATTTGGGTGGTGGGGAGAGATGGACGGAGTCAGCCCATTGAATTCAGTGGCAGGCCAAACAGGATTTAAAATCCCCCTGGCTCTACCCCATGGCCTGGATTGTCTCATGCTAAACGGCGTCACAGCAGCAGAACACCTCTGTGGCTGAGCAGTTTCTGCAGAACAGAAAACTGGTTCTGCAAGGAGCCTGAAATGGATTGAAGGAGGAAATACTTGGAAATCAGGCTGAACGTCCAGAGAATGTGAGAGTCCACTAACTAAATACAGCCGGCCTATATGTTTCACCAGCAGAGTAGTTTGTGTGTGTGTGTGTGTGTGTGTATGTGTGTGTTTGTGTCTATGTTAGGAGCCAGAGCCAGCTAATGTGCCTGGTTTTGATCAAGGAGTCTTGTTTCCAAGGCAAATATGGATGCATAGTTAATTTCACTACCCTTTCACAAACAACACTGCATGACCCAGGTTCCTCAGTCAGACATGTTGGACCACAGCCCCCATCATTGCTCAGTGATGGCAGAGCTCATCCATCACGTCTGGAGCTGCCAGATTGGGAAACGTTATCCTAGCAAGTGTTCCCATGTGTCAGCCTAGCCCAGGGGTGCACAATGAAGATTCATCCGTTCTTGTGGGACTAGAGCAACATCACTCCTCACCTGAAGCCTTACTTAGGCAGATGGGCATTGGAGTCCAGCCATGTCTGAAGAGCTGCCAGCTTGACCATTCCAGGTACCGCTCACTGTGGTTCAGCGCCCAGAACAGGGACCTCTCAAAATCTTAGCCCGCTGGTGAGGAATACAGGCTGGAGCCTCCCTGGCTTGTCTCGGCCATCTCGCCACAAGAAAGCAAGCTTAAAAATAACATCAGCAGAAATCTGAAACATACTGGGGAATATATAGGGGGGAGGGGGAGAGGGGAAACAAACCAGAAATGTCTTTTGCAAGGGAAAAAAAAAATCTTTGGGGAAATCGAGAGCCAGTTCTGGGCAGAACCTTTCTGATACTGCAATTGCCAAGCACATTCCGCCACCCCAGCACGCAATGGTGTTCGTTAATAGCTCCTCTGCTTCCTTCTCTCTCATCTCTTCATTGAACCCCCTCCTTCTTTTGTTTCCCACCCTCCTCCCCTCTCTCTCACCCCCCCCCCCCTTCATTCAAAATCTGCTGTTTTCTTGGTTGGTGGCTAGGTATCATCTTGGCCTCCCTTTTCACTCCTGCTGTGGTCGGGAGGTGCTATGAAAAAAACCTGACAGCTCCAAAATACTCTGTAAAACTCCCATCAATCATGTTGGGGAGAAAAAAGGACTTCTCCATGTGGGTTCTATTAGAGGCAGCATGGAGGTTCTGCAGAGGAAGGCGTGAAGCGGGCAGTTGGCCTTTGGGGAAAAGGATTCGGAATTTAGAAACAGAGCTTACAGAAAGGGATGGAGGTAGAGGATGGAGTTTCTCTGCCCCAGAGCCACGGTGCCCCCTTTTCATCAGCCCCAGTATTATAGCCGGGGGTCAAAGATGATGGGGATTGTAGATCAACGACGACAGGAAAAGTTACACAAGATAGTTATCTGCCCTGTGTAAAAACATGCATGGCTTTTCTTAAGGGGTAAGATTTTCTGGGATAACTCTATTGATTTGGGTTCCGATAATTCTATGCCGTTCCATTTCTTTTCTGGTCAGAATAAAAGCTGCCCGTTGCAACTTTAGGTTTTGTTTTTTATATATATATATATATATATATAATTTCCCCCTGCCTTCCTCTTCCCATCTTTCCTTTCGAGTTGTAACATTTTGATTTCAGACCTGTTGGCATGAAATGGATTTGAAAAAATGTGTAAGCTACTTTGGCAGACTTTTCAGCTGAAGAACCAGAAAGAATGTGATGCTAAATAAAGTACACCAAGCGAAAAGTTTCTCTGGAGCTTTTCAGCTAAAGTCAAGGGACCTGGAGGAATTTATTGGGAAAATTACATTTGGGCTGGATTCGATTCAGGCATGTTTAGCCCGTCCCCTAAAATCAAGAGTAAATCTCACTGATTTCATTCGTGTGCTTGTGCTTTTTAAACTTCTATTTCTCTCTCAGAGGAATAAATATAAAAAAACAGTAAAGATTCCTTCCTTTTTAGAATCTTTAGGAAATACATAACGTATAGGGAATTGTCACATCTTTTATTGAGCACTGTTGATTATACTGGATTTGTTCTAGGAATGACTAAGACCGCATTCAACTTAGGTAAAGTGGCTTCTTTGAGTCAGGCTCCTCCTGAAGATTTCATGAATACATCCATGCAATTTTCTGAGTAAACATGTGGACCTGGCTTGCTTGTGCCTTAAACAAGGCATCAGGAAGCCAGTTCCACCTAGTTGCCCAGAAAATTGTATTTTTTCCCCCCTTAATTTCTCAGCCTACTCTTCAGCTCTGGGATTTCAGTGTGGCTTTCCACCCGAGGGCTAACCTGACTCAACTCAACTCTGCTTAGCTTTTCTGAGATCACTGAAGGTCAGTTAAAGGGTTCCGCTTGTAGAGGGACAAAGATCATGGCAGCTGTTTTTAGCTATGTAGACTTTGAACGTTCAAAAGTGGTAAACTTCTGAATGCTAATTTTGTGCAGGGAGGAAGACCCAACCGGAGGTGCTAATTTTGCTGAAAGATGCCCCTGAAACATCTGTTTAGCCCTTTTAGGAAGCATGACACTGGACTTCATACACACTTGGCTTGATCCAGCATGGTTCTTTTAGCTATGTTTGCTTTTTTATGGTCCTAAGCGTCCTTGCAATTGTCTCTCTTTTGTCTGTGTTTGATAACTCCCACCACCACCATTCTTCTTTGGATATTGCAAGGGGTAGAGGAAAACCCACTCCTCATCAGATTTCCTCCCTCGTCAATGGATAGCTGTGTAAAGCATACCTTTGTAGTTTGCCCTTGATTTTATTAGCTTGGTGAAAGGAAGGGTAGGATCTGTGTGCCCGTTTGTGAGTAGCCACCAGTCTTCTCCCAGCTGGAGGTATGCAGAACTGCTTTTTCCATCCCAAATCCAGACATCTGTCAAAAGCAGACAGGTCCTAAACTGCTGAAACCATTAAGCAAATGGGGATTCCAGAGTCTTTTTGTTGGGGAAAGAGAAGTCCTCTGATTTTCATAACTGCTTCTCAGTCCTTGACAGACGTTCTACTGCCTTTGCTAGCTCCAAATCAGATATCCCCCCCACACACACACTTTTAAAAATATGTATATAGACCTGCAGAGCCAGTCTGGTATGGTGGTTAAGGCACCAGGCTAGAAAATGGGAGAGTGTGAGTTCCAGTCCTGCCTTAGGCACGAAGCCAGCGGGGTGATCTTAGGCCAGTCACTTTCTCTCAGCCCTAGGAAGGAGGCAATGGCAAACCACTTCTGAAAAACCTTGCCAAGAAAACTGCAGGGACTTGTCCAGGCAGTCTCTGAGAATCGGACATGACTGAATGGACTGCATCTATATAGAGAGATATAGATACAGACAGACCTGCAGCCAACCTTATAGTAGGAACTTCTTTTAAAAAAAACACAGATGTTAGGCTTAGGGTTTTGAAATCTGGCCCTTTCTGGCTTCCTTATTCTAGATCACAACCTGGGAACCTTCTTGAGTCCAGGACAACGAGCCCCACAAACCTGTTGCCACAGAGAAGCTTGTATAGCCAGTAAATGGCTTCCGTTGTGGATATGGACTGTCACAAAACACACCCAGCCTCAGAACTTTGGTTTTTGGTGTCCTTGGGGCTAAGAATGATGGGGAAATGAATCCAATGCCAGGGTTGCGCCTAGTTCTGGATTCCTAAATCTACAGCATGTTTTTTGGAAGCACCCATGGCCTATTAAGAGCTCTTCCATTATTTGTGGAACGGGAATTTGGACATGGTTGAGCTTGCCCAGGGAAAATCAGAAGAGAAGCAACTCCAGGGTACAAGCTCCTTGTTTGAAATAGGCTCAGCTCTTACTGAACCCTGTTTTCCTTTTTTCAGTGGGAGCCGAGCACCACCATGACATGCATAGATGGGAAGTGGAACAAGCAAGTCTCCTGTGAGCCCATTGACTGCAGAATTCCAGACCAGTATCATGTTTACCCAGCCACTTTTAACTGCAGTGAGGGGACCACCTTTGGCAAGAAATGCTCTTTTACCTGCAATCCTCCTGCCCAGCTGAAAGGTAAATTCTTGGGGAGGGTCGTTTTGTCAACTGGATCATGATGCTTTTGGGTGCCTGCAAATCTGTGTCCAAGGAAAAGACACAGCTTTCTGCGTGCCTTACATAGATGCTGCCTTATACATCCAAGATCTTCCATCCGCTGCCAGCAACTTTGCATTGTTCCAAATTCTGGGCCAAACATGATCCTCCAGTTTCCCTGAACCTTTCTTCAGCTGCAAGAGAAGCTCCCATTTTTCTATTTCAGTTTTGAGATACTTTCAGGTGTCTTTGAGTAGTGTTTCTGGACTTAATTTATTATTTCAGGTTGATAAAAGGGGGGGGGTTAATTTTGGGGCGGATAACTCCATTTCACGAAGAGTCGGACACGACTTAACGACTAAACAACAACAACAATAACTCCATTGTTCTTCAGCCTTGTTCTTTACCCTTATTTCTTGATCTGAAAGAGCACTCTTGGAGGATTTCTGATGTCGTCCTTTGAGAGTTAATGTAAGAGAAGGAAGCCAGGGAGGCTGCAAATCTCTGGAGAGAGGATGATATAAGGAATGACCAGAACTCATACAGGTGTCAACTGTTTCAATCTTAGTATTTCCATTCAGAACCTCAAATTATCAGATCAGGATTACTTCACTTCTTGCACTCACAACGTTCAGAGAGTCTACTGAATCATCCTTGAACTGAATCACCCTATTGAACCTTCACACAGCCCTTCTAGTCTCTTGCCCTTCTCAAGCTTTATTCACTCTGGGTTGTGTAACTTGCCTCTGAGCTCCATTTAATCACTGAAAGCAAGGGTGGAGAACTGCAGAATGGAATGACAATGAATCCAATGCCAGGGTTGCGCCTAGTTCTGGATTCCTAAATTCCTGTACTCTGCAGGACTGGAGCTGCTGGGTGTTGGAACTCAGTGAGGACCAAAAGTTTTCCTTCTCTAATTTGGAACCTGACTTATTATGAGTCTTGCTTGCTGACACAAATTGTAGCCCTTTGGTGGAATGGACCATCAATAGCATCAATGGACCATCAGTAGCAGTTCTGTTTTTGCTAATGGATGCCCACAGATACTTCCATGGATATCCTTTGAATGTCACAGTCAAGTACAAATACAAGCTGGAGCCTTCTGCATGAAGTCCTGTCTCCAGTGTCTAATTACTCCAGTGTAGCAGCTTTTCAGTTTTTTTATTCTGAAAGATGAAGCCAAACGCCCGGCCAATGTCAAACATACTCAAAACGGAAGCAAAAGGCAAGGCTAATGTTTTAAAATTCAGTCACTTTGTAGAACCTGCATATAGTGAGAAGCATAAAAGAAGGTTATTTGTTATTGCAGAAGTTTGCATAACATCGTTCACTGAGTAAACCTCAGTTATCTGGGCTTGCAAACAAATCACATGTTGACTTAGCATGATGTGCAAACCAGGTTAGAATCATGGCTCCAGCAAACCATGAAAAGTACAGTTGATTTGCACCTGGTATTGAAAGAGGGAAAAGTTTCCTGGCAGCTGTAGTGAACCATCTGTATTTCGTCAATATATTTGACAGTGACTCTAATTGAAAGGTTGAAGATGTAATGGTTTAAAGAAAGGTAATAAGGTTGATTAGTGGCTTGGAAACTTGGAGTTTTAAAGGGAATTTAAGGAACTGTAAACATTCTCAGTTCTTGAGAATAGAAGACTCAGGAAGGACACTTTTTAAGCATCAGAGAGGGAGGTGTCACACAGGAGAAGCCCAAGTCTTTTCTTTATTGTCCCAGAATGCAGAACTTGGAATAAAGGTCTTAAATTGCAGGAAGGCACTTTCTGGTTGGATGGTAGGAGGAAAAATGTCTTAAAACAAGAGCAATTAGATAGTGGAATAAGTGATCCAGGGAGATGGTGAGCTCATTTTCCATGGAGGTGACCAAGCAGAAGCTGGACAGCCATCTATTAGGAATCCTTTAACATGGATTTTCACAGTGAACAGAAGGTTGGACATGGTGGCACCAATGGGCCCTTCCAACAATTTGGTGATACTGAGAATGAGCAGCAGCAGCAGCAAGGATAAAGAAGTCACAAAGGTGGAGAAGCAGTGGCAGAACAGGTGGTGGAAGAAGAGAAGGAGGAGGAGGAGAAAGAGAAGGAGAAGGAGAAGGAGAAAGAGGGAGAAGGAGGAGAAGAATGCTGGGGTGTGACTAACAGTGATCAGCCAGTGAGCTGCATGTTGGGACAAGAGGCAGGGATGACTCACTCCAAATTCAATCACCAATGTCACACCAGCCACTGTTTCTTAATGTCACAGTTCATCACCCTGCCGAAACAAGCATGAGATCATCCATGCTGGACTGTGGACGTGCTGGGTGAGTCAGACTGGAGAACGCAAAGCAAACTGGCTCAGGGAAGGAGTATTTGAAACCGTCCAAAAATACCTCAACAGCTCAACGCAGTCAGGAAGATGTAAAGGTTGTTTTTCTTCTCCCTGCAACTCCTGTTCTGGATTCAGGAAGTCCTCTTAAGCATTTTTCTATCATTGATGTCGTCTATGGTGGTCTTCAGCAAGAGAAATTAAGGTCCTCCCAGGCACAGAAAATTGCAATGCAATCTGGTGTAGGTTTACTCAAAGCTTGTTCCCCATTATTTTTGACTGAGCTTGATTTCAAGAACTCTGGGTGAATGCAACTTTAGTGAAGAGAATGGAGAAAAGAAAGCATCAGGTGGAGAGGAAGTCCTTGTGCCTCCAAATCAAGTGTGGGACAATAAACCAAAAATTTGCTGTGGCGCTTAGGTGCCTATGACATTTTCTTTCTTTGAACATGCTCTGAGATTTGGGGTTTTTAAAATTATTCTTTGTAAAGGGAAAGAAAAAGTTGGAGGAGATTTTTTAAAAGAGGGATGTTTGGACCATCTGAGGGTGATTCTGAAAAGAAGATAGTTGGGAAATCTGAAATGCAGGGGGAAAAATAGGATGGAGGAGATTTTCATAACGCATCCTTGGAGGATATGGCCTCAAATTTGCCAGTTTCCTCAGCATAACTATGATGCCAAAATCTACCTTTAATTTCCACACACCCAGTTTCTTCCCTGGCAGATAAGTCTTTTGCTTTTCCACCTCATTTTCAGGGTGCTTTAGAACTTCTTTGATGGTTTTAAAGTATTGTTTTAAGGTAGAAAGTACTTCTCTCTCTCTCTCTCTCTCTCACACACACACACACAGACACACTTTCCCTTTCTTCTTGGTTACTTCTTGCTCCATCACTCTCTGGGCTCCATCATTCTCCAGTCCTTGCTTCTTGACCTGGAAAAGCCACCAGGGTAGAAGTTTGCCTTTGGAAAGTCCAGGAAGACAAGGAGGTTGCAGACAGCAAGGCAACGGACTGTACAGTGAAAGACAGAGCATTTGTATCTCAGAGAAATATAACCCACCTGTGAGAATCACACTGAAACTTGCTTTTCTGTCCCTCTGAAGGAAGCTGGTTGAACAAAATACCATTTTTTATTGATTTATTTACTTTGGCACAGCAGTATTTATAACCACTTGCACCCATCTGACATTGTTTTACGTCTTTCCCAGGAAGCAATAACAATTTGACATGCTTGGAAGATGGGCTGTGGTCCTTCCCGGAAGCTCTTTGTGAGCTGATGTGCAGGGCACCCCCTTTGATTCCCAACGCTGACCTCCAAACTGCCCGCTGCCGTGACGAGAAACATAAAGTGGGATCCTTCTGCAAGTATAAATGCAAACCAGGCTATCACGTCCCAGGACCTTCACAGAAAGCAAGAAAGTAGGTGGTATCATGTCAACGTTCCCTGCATTCTTTTGTAGGCCATTGTTTAAGACAAGTAATGGATCATTGTAGACCATCCTGGGGTCCTCAAGCAGGACAGTGGGAAGTGATTTAGGGAGCTGTCGTCCAAAACATCTAGAAGGTAGTGTAAGGTGTCCATCAACCAAATAGCACATTTTTCAGCTTAGATGGCACACACTTACAATCCAACCTTCCTGGGAGGGAACTAATAAGGGGTCATTGTGAACAAACAGTGTTTCTATGAGTCATAATGTTCTTATTGTAGAAGATCAGACTATGCTAAACCATGATTTGTTTTAGGCATCATTTGTTAGCTAATCCTTCACTGCCTGGGTTCATATTGGACCAAAAGCCATTCACCTTATCTTACGAACCACAGCGGCTGGGTTTGCACAACACACCAAGCCGAAACTGAACAATCCCATGTTATAGCTTAGCACGCTATGTGAGTTAAGTCTCTATGTGTAACTATTTTCTAGCCCTCAAGGGTTTCGGCTGACTTCTGAATCTTCTGCATTGGATGGACGATTCTGCTTCGAACTTTCTGTCTGCAAAAAGAATTTGCCCCAAATCTGAGTGATAGCCCCTGGCGCAGAAGCAGCTAGCATAGCAGACATAACCATTCCAGTCTAGCCATTTCCTGATATGATAGTTTGATGCTTGTTTGCTTTATTTTATTTTTGGACATAGAGGGAGGCATAAAAGAAAATTCCTAAACTCTGCATAGGAGCTGACGAAGAACATCTACAAGGTCCCCCCCCCCCCCGCTCCTGGGTTTGCAATTTGCAAGAAAAGCTATAGAAGTGAGAAAAGCCATCACTCATGTATAGGAGGTGTTAATGAGAGCAGAGAAGGTTAGCTCTGATTCCCTGATTCTTAAATAGGGCTGGTCAATCCCTTGTTTTTATCTCCACTACAGAAAAGGACAGCTGGCCTCTGTTCCCTGCTTTTTATTTCTCAGAGGGGCTCAAATGGAATGGTATTTAATGGGTCCCTTTGGGGAGGAGACAATTTTGGACCTGCTTCTTTCATTTGGAAAAAAAAAAAAAAAGAGAGAGAGAGAAGCAGTTAAGTTCACTCCCGCCTGTTCTGCATCTCTAAGCCCTTTCATTCACAAACCAGCTTTGGGGCCACCCGCCTCCTTTTGGCAATGCCCTTCTTTGATATGCAACCTGGGGAGCCCCCTTTGAACCTCGGTGGGAAAACTTTCTCACTACCCTACATTTTATGACTCGGGGGAGGGAAGGAGGGAAGAACCACACAGCCACATTAAAAATAGTCCTTGGCCACCAAGGGCTGAAGATTCTGGGTAAATTTATCCCACCCCCTCCCCTCAAAAGGGGCTGTTTTGACTGAGCGTGTTTGTGTATCTTCTTCTGCAAACATTTATTGTTTTCCCTGGAAGACCGCATGGCCCACAAATAAATAAGAAACACACAAAAAGGGAAACTCTCTGTGATCGTGATCCCTAAATATTGGAGGTCTGCTGCAAAGAGAAACAGGGATTATGTAATTTCTGGACTCTCCTCCATCCTTCTCTCATTTATATATCTGCTGGTTGTTCTTGTTTTTGCATGTCTGGAAGGAGAACGTTTAAGATTCAGTGTGCCCAAGACGGAACTTGGCTGGAAGGAGCTTGCATTTCGGTGACCTGTGACCCGCCACCCTCCAAGTTCCATGGGTTGTACCACTGCACCAACGGTTTCCAGTTCAACAGCGTGTGTCAGATTAAGTGCAAAGAGGATGACCCTCAATCCGTGAGTCCTGTTGAGTGATTGCTGTGCCAGAAGGGTTACCACCTGGTTTCTCCTCCTGCCTGAAACCAACAGTAGCCACTTTGAATCAGTTAAGACACGGATGAGCTAGAAGGATTAACACACTGACAGATTCCTATTTAATTCTGCCCTTTTGACCAGAAACACGAGGGCTGGCTTCTTACCTTTTTTAACTGGAGGGCAATCGATCTGTAGTAGAGGGTGTGGATGTCACTCAAGGCATATCAAGATCAATCCGGTTATCACTTCAATCATTGCCAGTTGGGTCTGAAAAATCCCATTAAAAAGTTCCCTCCCCCAATGAAAAAGGTCTTTTCCAGCTGTAACTGGAGAAAGCAGAGACTGAATCTGGTATGCCATGAGGATGGTGATGATTTCCCTGAAAATTATTTCTGCAGCCTGCTGTGGTATAGAGATTAAGATGTTAACTAGGGCCTTGTAATCTTTCTCTTTTCCTTCTTTTGGGTGCTGCTTATCCTCCCTAGTTCTCCTGCCTGACCTCTTTCTCCTTCCAGGGCCAGGGGAATAACGTGATTCGCTGCCGAAAGGATGGGAATTGGAGTGGATCCTTCCACCTCTGCCCGGAGATGCAAGGACACTGTTCCCCACCCACCCAGCTGAGTGGTGGCCTGAAGCTACAGTGTCCAGATGGCTACGGAATAGGTATTTACAGACGTTTCAGCTCACGTTAAGAGCCTTAGTAGTGTCATATAAGACAGAAGAAGGGTAGTGGAGTGAGACCTGAACTCACCTCTTGTTTGTTTGGCCTCAGTTGGCCCAAATTTCAAAACCACGGCAGCTCCCGAATCTATTTTAAAATGGAAAGTCAGGTTTTCAGGAGCCAGAAGATTCAGTCATGGTTGGAGCAGGCCAAGGACACTGGGTTGTCTTGCTGTCTTTGCTGATGGCCACTGGCAACGTTAAATGATGCTGTTGATGACAACTTCTTTTTTTTTTAAAAAAAACAGTCATTTCACACACAAAAATATTACCTGGATGCTCTTAGCTAAATGGATAAGAGATCGCTAATTCAATGATGATGATGAAGAAGATGATGATGATGATCATGGAAGAATGCTGGTTGGATTGGATTTAAGAGTCTTGTTTTCCAGAATGTTAGTGTGGCATTTTGCTTCCCTTGGTTGGTCTTTTGCAGGCTGGGCACAAAGTTCTCTTGCCATTTTATATCCTGCAACTGTTCCAGAGGTAGATGGGGTTCAGTTATTATTTACTATGATTTATGATTTAATCTCATCGAAGTATTTATTGTATTTTGAATTGTCCCAAACAGCAAGAGCACACTGAGCTGGCTGCAGAGCAATTACAGCTAAAAACAATGAGCGCAGGAAAGAAATCAATCAGGAGTACAAGGAAAATAGATAGCTTATCTGCATCTTGTGTACACCACCAACCCAAAGTAAATAATCTAAATTGAACAAGTTTTTTTCCAGCTGTGGGTGTCCAAGTGGTGGCTCCTATCACTGATGGCTATTGATTGTGGGATGATGAAAGATGATAGATGCTAATCTGTCACTGGCAGACTTTTTTCTTTTATCTGTACAGTGCATAATTCTGGTCTGCATTAATTAGATGTTAATGAGAATCAGGGTCTGGGAAAAGTTTCTAATCCCACCTCTGCAGATTGATCCCTCTAGACCGAACTTGGGCCCTGTTGTGGCCGAGTTCATGTTCTTCTTGAAGCTATTGTTCCTCTCCTGAATTAAAGTAAGATTCCAGTTCTTGTGGATTGGAAGGAGGAGGTCTATGGGAACCTTCAATGGAAAGGAGAGTCCTTGGAGTGAAATCAAGTGATTCTATGTGTCAGATTGAGTCTGGTGCCTTGGAACTGATCCAGAGTTTCAGTGGACTTTGCCTCATGCTCTCCCACACCTTCTACAGTGACATTTTCGATTCAGGTTGATCCCATCTGGCGATTCGTATCCAAAATCTGAACTGGGTCAGAATCTTTACTGATGGGTACATCCCTCATAGAAAGCGACCTGAAGCAAGATCAGACACTTGGTCCATCTAGCTCACTTCTATTGGCACTGATTGATACCAGCTCTCCAGGAGCACTGCCAGAGAGCTGAACTGAACAAAATGCTTTCTTCAACAGACACTGAAAGCGGTCTTACCCCAAGTCAACCTGATCTGTCTTATCTGTGTTCCTTGTAGCTGCTTTGCATGATTTAGATCAGAGCCTTTTCCAGCCCTTTCTGCAGATGCCAGGAATTTGAATGTTCAGACCCAGTTCTATTCTTCTCTTGCATGTCCATCTGGAAAGCATATTTCATGTCTGAGCATCCTTGCCCAAGATTGTTGGGTACCACTTCAACAAAGGTACATTGCGGGGGGAGACAATCCAGCCCAAGAATGCAAGACTGTGTGTTCTCTTTCCTCTGCCCCTCTTTCGTCCCTCGGTTGTCTTTTTGAACTGTCAGGGAAGCAGGCTTCTCCTTATCCGTGCCCCCTCCCGCCCCCCTGCCCGTTCCTTCATTATAGACTAGCTATTGTGGAGCACCAGGACCTGCTCTGCACCCATCCCAGGGGGAAGAAGAATGTGAGTTGGATGAGGTCATCGCTCTATAATGAAGCCAATTATGGATTGTATATCAAAACAATCCAGGACCGCTCTTCTCCTAAAGTGTAAATTGCACCACTAGTGAAGGAGGAGGAAGGCGGCTGCAGTTTCCTTTCTCCAGATGATGTGTTTTGCCCCTGGAGACAGGGATGACCTTTTGATACCTACCAAGGTTTGCTGGTACTTGCAGAGAATATTTTACTTGCTCTTCGGGGGGGCAGGGAGGAAGAACAGGAGGATGAGAAAGAACGAATCCTGCTTTCCAGTTTCAGGGGTGGAAGGAGGAGAGAGAAAGGCAGAAAGAATCCCTAATGATCTGGCCTTGTTGAGGGATGGTTTGCATTGTCCACTTCTTCTGGGTCAATCTTTATAATTTTGACCTGGTTGCACTCAACTGACCAGTTAAGCCCAGCCAGGTGAGGTTGTTTTCTCCAACCGTGGTCCCTTCTGGATGACGTCTTCATGTCCTTTCATCTAGCACAGGGTTTGACCCTTGGAATTGTCTGGGAATCATTGAATTTGAAACCAGTGCATGTTGAGGTCACCAGATTGGGGAGAGCTGATCTGTGCCCACTTGAAGCTCAGTTGAAGTAAGTGGGATCCTCCAATCCCCGTTATGACATTGTAGCTAAGCTGGCCAGTTTTATAACCGGGGGTCAAATTGACTTTGGAACTCCAGGTCATGATTTTTAGAGCCAGTGGGGACATACTGGCAAATGCTAAGCCCCAAATGTCCAACAGGGCCAAGGTGGCTGAGAAGGATGGCAAGATGGGCATTCTGATGGTCAGGCTAGTTCGGAGCAGAACTAGCTGTTTTCTCTTCCTTGTTTCTGAAGCTGATGAGGGTTCTGAGCTCTGCAATTTGTAGCATCTATGTGGTTATAAGAGGCATTTTCTAGAAGGAAGGAAGGTTCAAGGGCATCTAGTGTTGTATCTCTGAAAGGTCCCACGTATCACCACTCAATGCTTATTTTAATAAAAGAGAGTGCGGATCCCTGCAGATAACCCCATTCCATTAACTGGAATAAACTGGTTGCCAGCATCTGTGCCATGTTGTATGCTTCCTAAGTCCCTAAATGAGTCCCGTCCCCCAACCAATCTACTGTATGTGGATTGCTTCTCCATACAATGGGAGGGGAAAAAAAAACCCTGCCTGTAAAAATCTACCCTGTTAAGAAGCAGGGTTCAAGTTAGGGGTGTGTCACCTTAGTTATCTGAGTGTGATGTGGTCTATCTATTTCACACCTCTCTGTATAATATATATAAACTTAGCAAGAATGCAGATCACCGAGATCTGATCTGAATCGCCAAATTGACTCAAAGGCACCCAATTTGAAGGAACAATAGAGTGTGTCCGTTACAGTCATTTATGCTGTTGTTTAATCCTTAATCCACTATCCAAAGCTGCTTTGTTGAAAGGGGCAGCCGTAAAAATAGAAACAAACAAAACTTTGCAGAGCCTGTACAACTTACAGGAGATAATAGCATGGATATGCATTTGGATTTTGGTGGTATAAGGGAATACGAATGCATCTTATCCCCAACACTTGGAAAACAGTAAAATCCATAAATAATTATATTCCAGTTCATATATTAATTCAGGAGTTCTTGAAATGAGGATTGGAGAGGGGGATGATGGGGGGACTCAAGCATCTGTATTCCACTCCTAATTTACCCCAGGATGTTACATTTCTAGGTGCAGGGATTCCTCCCTCCCTCCCTCCTGGTCTTATCCTAAAATGAGAGGCCTTCTCTGATTCTACCTACAGTGAATACCACCCAAGACTTGAGTTTTCTGTTTGATTAAGAATTAAGCTTTTCGTCAGTTAGCGTGCAATCTCTTGGCATTGCAGACATGGAAATGAACAGAAGCACACTTCTTGAAAATAGATAAATAAACACTTATTGCTGTGGTTTAATTATGGAATATTTATTTCTTGGGGACCCTTGCTTCTGTTCAGAGAACAACAGTGAAGGTCAGGTAGGCTTCCTTCAGAACCCTGGACAGGTCCCAAAGAAGTGGTACCTTATGCTAGGGAGAATTGATGGATTTGAGCCTTCCATCAAGTGGGTCCTCTTTATGCTAGAGAATGAAATGGCTTTCGCTCGTGCATCATGTTTCTTTCTCTAGGACATGCTGCTTGCAGTGATTAAGTCGATCCCGCACACAAGTTCTTGCAGACAACGGCTGCTCATTCCTTGACAGCGTCCAGCTTATTTCTGGATTTGTGTTTAGAATTTAGAATATGGTGTTTTGGGGTTGCTGTATTCAGGCTAACTTCTGGGACCCAGATCAGTATTTATCCAACTGACTTCTTGGTCCCTCTATCTTCTAGTGAAACTGCAAGTTGCTATTGGTGGACACAGCTGCGAGGCTGATTCAGTTGCTTACAAGAGAATCCTACTGCTGACACCATTGTCCTGGCAAATGCTTGTGCTGCATGGGAAACCCGATCTTTCTGTATGGAGATAGGCCATCTCTGAAGCTGGCAGATTTAATCTAGAAAGATAGGCTTACATGAGAGAATCTCATTCCTAACCACTTCAACATATACTTTTTTTGTCTTTTTCTCCCCCTTAATAGAAGCTAATCTGACATGAACACAGAGTCAGCTTCTGAATTAAAGTAGGCAAATTGCTTTCTAGATCTGCTTCTGTAGTGACAGCTCTGCATCCTGAGCCTACCAACAGGATTTACTGCTGTGTTGAAATCTGTGGCTATGAGCCCCCTGTTTTATTTATCCACAGTAACAATGTTTTGGGGCCAATTAAAATAGAGGGCAGCTTTCAGAAGAGAGGCTACTGAAATATTAACCTCAAGATGTATGTAAATGCCAGCGTAGTATGTGTGCGCCAATGTCTTTTATCCCAGTTGAGCAGGAAGATACGTGACATAAATGAATGACTTCCATCTCATTCTTTTTATCATTTCAAGGAGCTGAATGCACCATCTTATGCCCAGAACATCACACCGAGCCCATTCTGTTACGTGCCAACGAAACATTACAGGACATCCAACACTGGATGAAACCTCCACGAGTGAAGGTAAGAATCTAAGCCATGAACAAAGGTGGCTTGGCAAAGATGGAGAAACGATGTTGTTCATACCAGTGGATTCATTGCTCTTCAACTCAGTAAGTCCAGTGAGTCCATTCGGATGCAGACCCAAGTCCGAGGAACATTTAATGCCATCCCCTGTTTTCTCTGTTCATATCCTTCCATTAGAAATGAGCAGGGAGTCAACCATGAGGCCAGGTGAACCACTGGGCTCAACACCAGATACCTTGAATAGCACCACCTTTGTGGAAGAGAGTGGTATATGCTGCCCAGTCTTATCTGCAACTCCTAAACTGGTTTGCTAATTTTGGGAAGACAATATCCATTTATCAGGATCAGAGAAAGATTTGATTCTGGTGTCTTGAGATCACGCAGGGCAATGAATGGGAACAATAGAGGAATACATGGGAAAGGATAGCTGAATGGTCCATGTTTAGAAGATATGCGTAGTCCAGAATGTCCAACAGGGACCAAGAAACAGTTAACAGGTTTGTACACACATTTCAGATTCCCAGAAGCTTCTGGGTGATTAGAAGCTTTTCTTCTTACAATCTTGTGGGCAAGGTACAAACAGGAGAGGCAAATAAACAGGTGGATTCAGCAAGTTAAGGTGTCAGCAGGTGATTCTGTGTCCCGCAGAAAGAGAACTCCCTTTTCTCCCCTCTTTGTTTCCTTGAGCAGATTTCCAGCTTGCCTCCCAGTGCTTACACTGTTTCCAAGGCCTTATCTTTGATTTGGCTTTTTCCAGGAAGAAAATCAGATCAGGGCCTGGGAGGAAAGAATTCTCAGCCTCTGAGATGGATATAGAAATTTTCCAATGGCCACTGCAGCAATTTATTTCTCGAACTGTTGGTTTTTAAGCTGCTGCTACCTCCTTTATTTTTTGGCCAATGTGTTGTGAAAAAAGATGGCGGGGGGAATGGCTTGAAAGAACGATGGCTCCCTCCCTCCTTCCTTCCTTCCCTCCCTCCCCACCCGCCTGCCATGATCCTTTATTGATGCCTTCTCTTAGAGGGAACCATTACGGGTTTTATACCTGTGTATCCCTGGAGGTCTCATTAGATAGCTGGGAGGAAAAAAATAACTGGTAATAAAAAAAAAAAAAAGCAAAAAAGAAAGGGAAAGCCGACAGGATTTGGGGGAGGGGGGAACCAGGGAGAGGGTGATCTGATCTGGAATACAAAAAGAATAGCTTTTATAACAACAAGTTTGCTGAAAATACATAAAAGTTAGGCCATGTGATGATGAATCTGATAACTCAATTTTTAAAAAAGCATGTTAGATACTGCCAGACAAAATTACAGGATGGGGACACAGGATGGCAGTGTCCCTTTGGCTCCTGGTGTTTTTGGACCTCAGTTGCCCTCGTTCTTGACCTTGTTTGTCCAGCCAGTGACTTTGCTCCATTTGCCATGGCAAACCACATGATTCTGCTAACTGGCATCTGTTGTGCCAACATCGCTCACAGATGGGTGTTCAAGGGATGTCAACTTAGCCAAGGCATTTGGATTAGGGCAACAAGGGCAATGAGGGAGAAGGAAGAGGATGTCTCAGAGAAGGCACCAAAGATGGAGGGGTTTGTACGGCTAAAAATGATTTTTATTTATTTTCCTGATAAAATATATCACAGACAAGTCGAAAGCTTATCATAAACTTGCAGAGTACTTGGGACCGCAGCTACCAGAATTCCTGACCATTATCCATGCTGGATGGAACTAATGGAAGTTATTGTCCAACATATCTGGAGAAACTGATGGTCATAGAAAAAAAAATGTGTTGGCCTTGATACCTTCCCTGCTTCTGTTCTTGCACCCTGTCCTGCCCCCCATCTAGAGAGTATATCCCCCAAACAATTCAACTGTACAACCGTCCTGAATATTCCCTTTGCCGTAAAGCAACGCACCCAAAGCACCGTGTATTCAAGATGAGTCATAAAGAAGGAAAAGCAGTAATCACTCTGGCCTTTTAAGAAAGGTCTATGTTTGAAGCCAAGATACCACAGAGGCAATATTCAGGAAGGTATCATAGTTGTAAATGTGAAGGCAGTCGTACAGATCCATGAGGAAATGGCAGCTGCTTCACTGGGAGACACAGCTTTCCAATGGGAAGATCAATTCTGGCAGTTTCTTAGTTCTTGACCACATGGGGGGAAGTTAACCTACACGCTTAGCTGATTTACACCCTGGTTGCCAAACGCTAGCATCACTGATCACCTGGTTGCCCATAATTACAACCTCCTCCTGTTTATTTCCAAAGATTTAAAAATAAAATACTCTTAAAAACAGCATCTTAAGGCGAAGGAAGTCAAGCTGTGAAATAAGCAAATAAATAAATAAATGAACGCCTTCCTGCTGGCTCTGAGAATCAGCCTTTCCGTTTCCGATGGGAATATCCCTGACCCCACCACGGGGGCTGTCAAAATTATGCCCTTCACCTCTTGCCCACTGCTGTCCAGCTTTGCCCAGGCTCCCTTCACACAGACCAGGCCTGTTTGAAGACAGGTGGAACAATTTGGGCCCTGAGTAACGGTGGAAAATCCTTGTGCGGTGGAAAGATAAACAGCCCTACACGAACGACAAGAAAAGTCCCCTTTTTCCCTGTCCCATACCAGGTAAGCCTCAGATGACCAAAACTAAAAACACACCAAGATTTCCCTACAAAGTTATACCTCAAATGAGTTGGGGGAAAGGTAAATTACAGCTCCTGATCCTCCCTTGCTCTCCCCCCTTGTAAAATTCTCTGCATTTTTCATTGAAAAGCAGGTGAGTTTTTCCTCATGAAAAAATAATAATAAATGGCACTCTTGTGAGGTGTAATTAAGCAGCTTAATAAAAAAGTTCCCTGCACCCTTTGGGAAGCAGACTGATCAAAACCAAAGAAGGAAGGGATAGCTATAGCAATGGGAAACACCCAAAGGCATCTCTGTGATAATTTGGGAAAGGTACCCTGCAGAAAAAAAAATTGACTTTTTTTCTGCCAGTCCTAATTCCATTTGATGAAAGAATATTCATAATATCACATACACACACACACGTGCGTTCCAAAGAAGGTTACTGAAAACGTTCATGGGATATGTGATTTTCTTTTACTTAATTACAAGGAAGTTTAGGAGGGGTGTGTGAACATCCTTCCTTTCATGGTACAATCATTGTCCAGAACTTCTTCCCATGCTTCCATTCCATTCCTGGTCAGGACTTTGAGGAATCATCTTCAAGTCCTTAAGGGATCTTCTCCCCTAGGACTTCTTCACATTGGGAAACATAGGAAGCCGGCTTGCAGAGCCATGGGAAAAGTTGCATAATAAAATCCATCATCCTCATCGTCATCTGGATTCTAATTTGTCACCACCAGGAATTAAGTTAGCTCAAAAACATCACCAACAGGAATTTGAAAGATGTTCTAAAGCAATTTAAGAATAACATAAAGGGGAGAAAAGAGATTTTTTCAGAGAGGCCTATTTCTGGTATAGCATTAGGAACAAAACCTAATGAATTTAGGAAGGTAAGATGACCACTATAAAACTGATTAAGAATAACTCCTAAATGCTAAGGGAAAGTTGAAAACATGATAAAACTACAAAAGGGGAGAAATGTTTAAAAAATGAAGATGGTTTGCTTATAGAATCCTTAATGAATATGTCAACATTGAGAGGAAGTAAGAGGAAGACGTGCGATGTCCTTGGGTGCTTTATGTAAATTAATGTATCAAAGGCCAAGTTAATTGTGTTTGACAGAGAAAATGGAATCAATGATGGTTAAGTTATGGGCATATAGTGAAAGACTAGACCAAGTAGATGAACCTGTGTAACTTGAATGTTTTCTAAAGATGAAAACACGGAAGGATTGAAAAGTATAGTGAATGGTATTGATGTAAAGTAGTTTTAGCTACATTTCCTGTCCCTATCTCAGGTCTTCAATTTCTTTAGCTTAATATTTCTTATGCTTTTTCTGAGCGTGGCGTGTCACTTACCCTTAAAGGGAATAGTTTGATGGATATTTCTGTATGTAGATGACCACTGTAAGAAAGCTCTTCTTTGTGCTAATACTGGGAAGGGGAAAATCTCGGTTTCATGACCCAAATTTTCCCCCTGTTCTACCTGCCCCCATTTTCCACAGCAGAGGCTCCTCTCCCTGTCGCAAATGAAATATCAAACATGATGCTTGGAAGGAACCTTAAATATTATTTTAATCTCAAGCTTTCTGTTATTGTAACTGTTGGGTGTCCAGCAGTTCTTGTAAATACTTGGAGGGATTCCAGGTCCTGACAAACGCCAAACATATGGGGAGGCAACATCTCATGTCTAGGGAAGGAACATCTGGAGATTAGAAGGCAGTCAAACGAAGTTGCTAACTTGCTTAGCACTGATGCTTCTGACGTCTCAGCATGTCCATTTTTCCATTCCGTTCTCTAGAACGTTGTCTGCACGGGTGAACTTAAGTGGTATCCGCACCCTGCATTGACCCACTGCATCAAAGGTTGCGAGGTGAGTATGCATAAGTCAATCCAATACTCTGGATGTTTCACTTACTACAACTCTTGTCTCTCTTTCCTCGACTCTTTCAGCTCGGTCATTCCACCACCACGTAGGATGGTGCCTTTTTGCTAAGACCACGCACTTTTATTTCTTTGTTTTTGCAAGCTTTGAAAAAAATTTTTTTAACAATGAACAAATCATAGAATTTGAACTCCCCCGCCCCCCGGTAAGTAGAACCACCTAGTTGACTTTCACTAATCTCAAAAAGGGAAGCAGGGTCAGACCTGGTTTGTATTTGGATGGGAGACAAGAGCCAGGAAATCTCAGGAGAGTAGGCTAGACTGGAATGTAAAAAAAGAAAGACATTTCTGAAGATGACAGTGGCAACCCGGTTCCATATTCATGAAGTCCTCGGGAGTCCAGGTGGACTTGAATATGACTTTACTTTTAACCCATTCTTTTAATTTGTTTGGAGAAGACAGACCCATGTGCTGTAATAGAAGAAGCTTTGAAGAGTTGTGTACATTTGCTTCAAAATGAAGAGCATAATCTGGCTCTCAGCATCTCCTTTCTAAAGCTGCTAGTCTGTTTTCATTATGCAAAAGGGAGTGATTTGTTAAACACACAAGGAAATGTCTTATTAATTTTTGGGAACTCAAACTAATTCAAGTTGAGTTTTTTTGTCCTCAGCCTACCTCCTTATGGGGGTGTAGCCCCTAGCCAAGTATAAGCCTCTAACCAAGGTTGTGTGCCCTGCTTTAAGCATTTAAACACACAATGTTTCTCTTCTCTCTCACTTTTTAAAAATATTATTATTATTATCTCTTCTCACTTCAGAGCTTTCTGCTTACACTTACATCATGCTTTTTCACACTCTTCCTTGAGTTAAAAATTACCCACAAGTTTTAGTCTCTCCTTAAGAGCGAAGGCTTCTACACACATAAGAAATGAAGGTTTTTAACACAGCGGGCAGAGGGAAGATACTTGAGGCCTATGATTAAAAATTGTCTCACTGTGCCATTAATAGATCTGTGTTTACGTTTTGCACTTAACTCATCTCCTTGAAAATAACTTGCTTATTTGAGGGATACGTGTGTGTGCACAAGTGTGGCTTGGGTCTAATACATTTTTTTCCACTCCCTCGTATGGCTGCAAGATTTAATCAAGAAGCTTTCTCACCCTGTCCTTCCTTTTGAGGAGGGGTTCTGGCACATACTCAGTTGAAAGTTGTTAGAAGGAAGGGTTGTTTGGTTTTTTCAGGAGAGTATGAGATAAGCTTCCTTAAACAACTTGGGGAAATGGAGAGGTAGAAATAGCACATTAAAAAGGACCGAAGAAAAGGAATGAAGCAGTTGGAGGAACACTTGAGGTCCTGTCAGCCAGCCTTTACTCCGTGTGCGAGATCCAGACCTAAAGCATTTCCAGTAGATAATGGTTCAGTCTCTGCCTAGAATCCTTTCAAACAGAAGCTCTATCACTTCTCAGAGTATTGATTCCAGCATCAAACTGCATTTATTTAGAAGAAATTTGTTCTAGGATTCAATCCTTCGTAACTCAAGGTCATTGCAGCTCAACCTCCAGGCGCAACGGACCATACATTAAAAACATCTCAGAAACAACCAGCAAACTATTGCAACCCACAGCATCACCATAGCACACAAAGCCCTCCAAAACATCTTAAGTAAGCTAGAAGACCCCATAGCCCAAGAAGAAAAAACAGGGGTCAGCTACAACATACAGAGTAAGGACTATAACAGCCACTATGTAGGACAGGCAGGCAGAAGACTAGCAGAGCGCATCCATGAACACCAACTAGCAGTCAAAAGACACAATTAAAACTCCCTAATCTACAACACATGGACAAACCCAACCATAGTTTCAACTGGGAAACTGAGCATCCTAGACCAAGCTAAATCCAAAAACACTAGGAAATTCCTGGAAGCTTGGCATTCAGACAAATCAGTCATCAATAGACACACAAACCACATCATTCAAAAGAGACAATAATAAAAAAAAGCTAAGGAGGAAACAAGAAGACCAGAACACATCCTCTCCAGCAACTAACACCCAGATAAGCAGGGATTAATACCAGACAAACAATCAAGCAGAAAACAATGCCCTAATCAAGGAACTGCCAAGAAGAAAAACCACACTTCCACCAACATTGGCAGGACAAGTTACTGTATAAAACAAGGAGCAAACCCCACACTCACTAGCACTGATGATGTTACCTAGTTGGGTAGTGAAACATCTCCAAGCAAACAACCGAACTCAGAGCACCAAGGACTCTGCAACAGATGTATAAGGTTGAATCTATATCCATTCTACATCTGGAAAGTCTTGTGATGGTGTTATTCCTTTCTTTTCTTTTCCATGGAAGATTACACACCTGCACTGATCCTTTGATTTGGAGAATCAAAGGGCTGGATATCTCCTTCCTTTGACCGTTTTAATGTTTTGCTTCCCAATTTGAGTAAGTTCTTTTGCCCACTACCCACCTAAAATATGAACTTGGGCTGGGCTCAGAAAGTCTCAGAGGGATCCTAGACAACAGAGCGGTGTAACAACAGTTTATTGTCACCTAAAACACACAGTGCTAGCTCTCCTTCCTGGGCACAAAAAGGAGAGAGCTGCAAGTGAGAGATTTTTTTACATAGATAAAGGGAAGCACTAATGGTGATTTAAAACACACACACACACACAATAGGGTCTGAAATATGTCTCTGTCCTCTGGAAATATGAGTGTGTATGAGCTTGACCTTGGCTCTTCAGAAAGAGGAGAGAACCAAACTATCCTTGCTGATTGTTCTTCAGACAGCCCAATGCTCTTATTTGTATAACACACATTCTCACACACTCCATACAGTTAATGGGGATGCTCTCTGCTCTTTTTTCCCAGAAATGGAAAAGTGGAACATTATAGGCTGCAGTGTTCACAATTATATACATGTATCTGAGATGGTTTCATCACTGAAACTATGACACGTATCTCCACTGAGGAATAAAAGGTGTGGAGGGGGAGTGAACGACATGGAACACGCATCCTCCCTGCAACTGTGTTTTCACTTTGCAAGCCCAGAAGCATTAAAAGTTCTTTCTTAGAAAGTTGTCCTTAATGGACCATAATCGTATGCATGCATAGTTGCTTGAGTCACCATGCATGGCTTTTGTGCATCCCAGGTTCATATTTTCCTAACATTGTTCAGATGTAGAAGTAAGAGTCTTTTCTAGTAAGTTTCATTGCTGAGCAGGGGAATTTGAACCCAGGTCTCCTTGATTTCTACTTGACACCCAGGATATGTTTCCTCCCATTTTGGACGAAGATTAGGAATTTAAGTAAACCCCATCACTTGTTTTTAACAATGAAAGCCAGAGGGCAACATCTCTGCCAAAGTCTGCAGTGGATTTGTAAAACAAGGATGGAAACAAGCAAAAAATTGCAGCAGGGATTATTTACTTTATTTTATAGGCCCAAAGTCCATCATTTTCCAAAACACTCATGCAGATCTTAAAACACATTTCCTAAACTTTCCATGCTCAGAAGAGCCACCTCAAACTCTACTGTCTTGTATGCTTTGATGCTGTGCATGGTGATGACCAAAAAGGATAAATGGCTAAGTTCAGTGATTATAGTGGGAAGAAAACCTTACCCATTGCTGTAGAAAATCTGAATCTGGGCATGCAAGTGATTTGCAGTCATCCTTAAAGGTCATGGAGAGAAGAAATGAGATCAAGCTGTGGCTATCAAACTTACTGAAGGAGCAACACATATAGAAGTCCACATATAGAGAGGGAATTAGAACAGTGCTGGTTTTTACACTAAGATGACTTGCCTCTCTCACTTGTCATTCTGGGAGGGTGGGTGTGTGTGTGAGTGAGAGAGAGAGCGCGCGCGCGAGCGAGCCTGAGCCCTGATGTTTGCTAACAAGCAACTTGACAGGGCCTTGCCTCTTTTCCCCCCGCCTTTTCAGCCCTTTGGGGAAGACAACTACTGTGATGCAATCAACAACCGAGCCTTCTGCAACTATGATGATGGAGATTGTTGTGTCTCAACAGTGAAGACTAAAAAGGTAGGGTTGTGTTCTCGCCCTTGCACAGCAAGTCCAAGAGGGTGTAATCACACTTTGCCTTTCCCCTTCCATTGAAATTGTTGCCTTCACATTTGCAATGAAAGCACAGGAAATTGGGGACTCTGTTGACAGGAGGACTTCACAGCTTTTGCAGAGATTCTCCTGTAGGAATATCAGTGGGGGGAAAAAGACTCTACCCAAGTTTACATCTTAAAGATTTGTAGGAAGGCAGGCAAGCAAGCTCTAATTTTTTACTTAAATATGCTATATTTGCGCTGTTTTTAATCTACCACATTCTCTATCCATTAAAAGTAGAATGGATCTATTTATCAGTGACTCATAAGCAGAATGGAAAATGTCGTATGGGCTTCTGAAGCTCATGTTTTACTCCTCTCCCATGGTGGGGCCCACCTGCCTTTGAACTGCAGTTCTGCTGTTATCTTACTAGATGCTAGTTTCCTCCTTGTTTGGAATTTTAAAAGCCCAACTGAGGTTTATGAAGTGCCCACCTTTCGAATAAATTAACCAAATGTCTAGCCAGCACAGCTTATGACGATAGGTTCAGTGACAGATGGAACCAAAGAGAGGTGATCTATATCAACACCCCAAACTTCTTGCATTTCAAAGGGAGGCCAAGTCTTGGTTGGAGGGTGAGATCATTCTCAAGCATTCAGCGGCTCTAACATTTGAGAGCCATGTGCAACATTTTAAAATTATGCTGGCCAGCAGTTCTTGAGCACTTAGAGATACCTGCTGGATTTTGGCTTCAAAGACTTGGCCCTGTGAACAGTGGGGCCCAGCCCTTTCAGTTATTTTTCCTGTCTGAGACCCTTGACTGAAAAGTGAATTCTTGACATAGCTTGCTCAGATACAACCCTTCCCCTCCTTTTGCCCTTTGAGGGGCTTTGTGAGTGGAATGCTAAAAGATATTCCAAAGCAGCAGGTAAAAAAATAATGGGGTGAGAGAGAAGCAGCAAGGAAGAGAATGTTCTGCATGAAAATACTCTGCATATTGTAACTTTTCCAGCATGATTATGCTACTATGCTTGGATTGGGCAAACAAGGAGAAAACAGATGGAAATGACTGGCTGTTCCTGCTTCTCCCAGCCAGTGAAGAAGAAAAGTTGTTTTTGTTGTGGTTTCTTCTTTGCAAGCACAACATGGCTGTGGTCTCCACCTCCAACCAGCATTGTATTTTCAAACCTGCCTCTTACACTAAGGTTTGCACCAAGTACTAGGCCATTCGCAACTCTGCCTTTTACTTCTTTTCTGCCATTAGTTGCAATTTACTTTAGCAGTAGCTACTAGTTTGCATTCCTATTTGGAAATACAGTAAAAAGCAGTTCAAGAGGACAAAGTGTATCCAAGGCCAAAGTGTATCCAAGGCCATCTTCTAAAAATCAGGGGAACAGTGTGGCCTCCTACACCCCATTTACCCCCTCCAGATCCCTGAAATTGCCCTGCAGAAATGCAACATGGAGTTTTTCAGGTTTCTATGGGTAAGCTAAGGATTGGAATGATGGTTTATCTCCCACTCTTAACCCTGCCTTGAAACCAAAAATGCAGTGAGTTTGGCTTTAGCTTATACAGCTTTTCCCAGCCTGGATGCCTTCTAGATCTGGGAACTTCAACTCCCAGAATTCCCCAACCAGGATGGCCACGGCTAGGGTTTCTGGGAGTTGACATCCATATCTGGAAGGTTTACATGATGCTTTGATGTCTGTAAGGGGAACCCAGCCTTGTACTCTCATTGACAGCTTGCCTTGCTGCATGAACTCTTCCCACTGGGGCTTAGTGGCCTTATTTTTCGACAAGGCATACCCTTCCATGGTATGGATGCACATTTGGCAGAGTACCACCCCAGCAAGGCATTTGTGAATTTGCTCCTTCATTCTGGGGAGTGGCATTTGGTTCCAAGGTTCCCACTCACCTTCGACCCAGACTGTCTGGCAGGGGAAGGAACAGAAAGGAAAGCTGAGTGAAGCAGGGCTGGGGGAGAGACCATGCTAATCTCCTGAGCCACTTTGCCCTGCAACTGACCCAAGAATGTCTTTGAGCCTTGACAAAGAGCATTCCAACAATCCCTTCCGAGCCTACAGCAAGAAGCATCAGCTTCTGCTGTGCTTCCAGGGGGGACAAATTCCTCCATTTACAGACAGGCACAAACCCTGCTTCCTTTTAAAGATCAGTGACCCCATGACTTCTCCATGATTCCCAACTCTTCTGGCTGCTTAGAAAACCTTTCTCCCTTCTGATATGGCCACTGCGGGACATTGTCAGGAGGAGGCTAAATTCATTTGGACAGGGAAACCTGAATTGTAAAGTTGAGCAAGAGGCCAACCAGCTAGGCTGAAACACAGTTGGATCCCAGAAACAGAGCTGCTACAATCTTGAAGTGGGCCCACAGATTTAAATTCTTAAGGCAGTCGCATTTCTAACCCACGTTTTCTATCATAGAGCAACTGATTTCACAACAAAAAATAAGGATATGTCCAAGGTTTACCATTAAAATAAAGCACTAAAAAAAATCTCTGGAAAATGCAAGACGGGTCTGTTACAATATCCTGTGATGGAGGTGTAGCTCTGATTGGAATTTCCGGAACAGATATTGGTTTCATACATGAAATCTAGGAAGATAATTGATAGTCTAGGAGTCACCACAGAGAAAGCCCTCTCTTTACTTTCAATCACTGGGACTTCACAGTTCCAGGAGAGAGAGAAAGAATAACCTACAAAGCAGCATTTTTGTTTAGGCTTTGCTTAACAGGAATGATGAGTTCCAACCACTTCAGATGAGAAGTTGTTTGTGGAGTAGTGAAACTGAAAACTTTAGTGCAGTCATTAACCAGCACAAATGTAGAATATTGAGCAAGGAAGATAATGGGGAGGAGGGCATTTCTGATCCAGTGGGAGAAAACTAAGCTTAAAAAAAAGGCCTAAACTTAGAATCCTCTTTCCAGGAATATTCATTCTATCCAAATCACAAAGCCATCCCCCATCTCATGATGTACTCAAGCTGCATTCCAGCAGAGCTAAGCAACTTTTTGTAGGACAAGGGGAGGGGAGGACAGAAACAAAATTAGATTTGATGTCATTTACAGTGCATATAAATGTATGGAATTCAATAGAGCTAATATGACAATCCTCCGTGTAATCAATAATTACCCTCTTAGGTCCCATTAGAAACTCTGATTTGGTGACAACGTGGGGAGAGGCTCTGGGGACCACTCCCAAGTCTTTTGGGGGCATGCGCATCCCGAAAGCTTGCATTGCACGTCTCTGCCTTGCAACAATGGGCCTAGATGTTCCTCGCAGGCTTACAAATGGATCTGTTCTGCTTGCTGGAGGTCAGACCCAGAGATTAGTGCTTTGAGCTTCTGCCAGACACTAGGCAGAAGAGAAACTGTCTAGTTAGGAAGACAGAGTTGGCCCATCCTTTCCTGTATAACTATGAATGTTCCACAGAAGCAGGTGGGTGCACACATAAGGAGTGGTTAGGTGGTGAAACGAACGTGTGTATCTATGTCTTGCCTATTCCCAGAAGCCCCTGTGGATGTCAAGGGAGAAGCTGGTACATGTTTTTATTTAAATTGCCACAGAAGGAATAAGTTGGGGTGTCAGCAGGGATGGAAAGAGTGTCACACATGGTGAAAAAGTTTGAACAGGTTGTGGCATTGGCCAAGAAGGGAGGGGAATTAAGCTATTAACTCTGGCTGTGCAGATGGGAAGGACACTGGGGAATTCACTCCTCACCTCCCCATCAACAGCTCAGTCCCTGTACTTTCCTGATGCAATCCTTCGAAATCAGCTCCCTTCTGCTGAAGTAAGGCTTTCTCATAATTATTTGAAAGCAAGAGGGAGTTGCTGACACAAGGGCCCTCTACGCAGCTTCCCAGTCTCTTTACAGAACTGTAGCTGATTCTCCTAAGTAGGGCTGTACTGCTCAAGCAAGCAGCAGAGGAGCATCTGGGGGTCAGATGCCATCAATGCAATGACTCAAACCAGCTTCGATGAGTCTCCTTTGAAGTAAAGTCATGTCTGTGGACTGAGAATCAAATCTGGGTGAGATCTGGTCTGTTTTGCATGGGAACATGTATAGGCTGGCTTAAGTTATCACTCTCCCCCTTGCTAGGGTTGAATTCATGCTACATCTTGACCCAGTTAATATATGGATTCTACAATACACTGAATCATGCATTAACCATATGCAAACAAGCCTGCTAGGTCTTTAAGAGATCTGATTAAGCTTGTTATGCAAACACAAGACAGTGTCTCTCCTGAAGTCACTTCAGTGGCTGTCAGTAGGCTTCTAGGCCCTACATAACATAGCTCCGGGTTACTTTAGGTACCACCTTGGTAAATCCTCTTGCATCATGGCCTGCAGGAGATCATCAAAGACCATTTCACTTCACCCAGCATTCAACCTCAGTTAAATGTTACTGATCTCCATTGTGGGGGAGGGCTAATTTGTTGTTTCCAGGAAAACAAAACTGATGTTGGCTTCCAATTAACCTTGCCCGCTAAAGGTCTTCCAGTCCTGCTCTCAATGGTCTTGAGATGAAGCCCATTCTACCATCAGTGACACGCTTTGTCAAAATGTAGCTTGCTGAATAAAGTCAACAACAGTCCTTATTTCTCCACACAGGTCATCCCCTTCCCCATGTCTTGTGACCTGCAGGGAGAATGTGCTTGTTTAGATCCCAATGCTCAAGAGCACAATCAGCGGGACCATCGTGGCTTCAGTTTTGCATAATGCCAAGTGCTAAGGCACAGAAGAGAGAGAGAGACCGAGATCCCCGCCAGTAGCAGGCAAGGAACCACACCATTACACCTCTCATTTTCAGTAACGTTTCTACCAAGCAGCTCAGACTCACTCCATGGCATTTCTGCACCAGGGACATTTAGACTGCAACTGGTCTGCCTTTAATTTTCTTTGCCCAAGGAGAACTGAACTCTGGCAGAGGGAAAGGGTGGTGAGCAGGATATTGTATTAATTGTATCTTACTAGCGAGAACAAGCAAAACAACAAGCGCATTGCAATGGACTTTTCAGGGCGGGTTGGGGGGAAAGAAGCAAGCATGTGTTACTCAATACTGCATCCATCTTGTATGAACTATGTATGGTTTTAGATTTGGGTTTGTACATCTTTGGGGTTAAGTTTTGTTTTTTCTTTCTGGATCCAGATTACGGCAAGAAACAAGCCATATATAAATGTATACCTAATATAGAGAGAAACTAGGGGAGGGAGGGAAGAGAGGAAGAAAGACCACGAGAGAAGGTACGTCACAGTAATAGAAGGGAGCTCAACTTTGGTTCTCTCAGCAAATTTTCACAGCCCTCAAGCCTTTTTTTCCAGAAAAGACTGGACCTCTTTGGCTGAACCAGGCTTTCCTTGGTGCTGAACGTGCCACCGGAGAGCAACGAGACACATTCTCAAGATGTTGCCAGCTCTTGTGGAGGACACACCTGTGGTAAGAGGCTGAGAGCCAAGAGGGCGGAAGCTGCTACATGCTCTGCATTGCTGCCAGGGAACCTGGGAGAAGGTGAAGAGGACAAAGAGGGTCAACCAAATCTCCATTCCGCTGTGCTGCTAATTCTGCTGCTGCTAGATTCTCAGACAACCGAATTCCCTTCCCGTATCAGGAACAGGGTGATGTTCAACCTTCTAAACAACCAAACAGTCTGCCTTAAAATTGCTTTATCTACTGCCTGCCTTTCCAAATCCTCCTTGGCTTTTCTTCCTCCCCTTCCAGCACTCCAAGGGTGTGTGAGGGTCACTGGTGAAGAAAATGGGACACCACCCAACCTGAAGAGCCTCCATTCCCTGTAGCAAAGCTTCAGTAGACAAGAATGCCAAGGGATGCTCACCCAACCTATTCCTACTAGGTGACTGACAGGTCCTCCTGCCTGTTTCTGGGCCCATGTTTCATCTATTTAGACTCTTTCCTCTCTTTTGCTATAAAAATAAAATTTAAAAAAGTCCCTGAGACAGAAATATAAGTGACAGATGGAGGGAAGGATCATTCCCAAAGAGAAATGACTTTTTGCCAACCTTCAAGTTGAATGAATCAACTTGTCAGTATTAGTATTAACCTTTCATGGAAGTTTCCATTTTGCAAAAGAAGGGGGGTTGAATGCAACCACCTTTGCTGTCTAACTGCTTCCACTTTGTCCTCTTTGGGGTCAGTCTCGGAGGGCTGAGTCACCATTCTCCCACCACCATCATCCTCTGCTGCTGCTGGAGCATCACGTTCTGTACACAGAAGCCTAGTCTCCTTCAACTTGGGTGTCCTTCCTCTGCAGGGAATCTGGAAGGTGACCACAATTCCCCTTGGCTGTGGCCAGAAGAAGAAACGCCAAGCCTGCAGTGGCCCAGGCATGGAACAGGAGGCACAATTTAGCACATTGTTACTTGGTGTATTAGTTTGTTGTTTTTACACAGAATGGCTCCATTGCAGTGTCTGGATACCATTAGGGTGAGAGCAAACCACAGCCTTGGAGCTCCAGATGACAGAGCAAATTGGCTTCCCTTTCTCTGCCTGATCTCTGAGCATTTAATCCCTGGGAGGAAAGAGAGAATGAGGATGAGTTGAGTTTGAGGAAAGAGAGAGAGTCCTTGGAAATCACTCATGTTAAAGTGCCCTTTGCAGTTTGGGGTTGAGATGCCTTTTACGTTGCTAACATAAAATCCTGGAGATCTTTGCATCCCAGACTTTAACAACCACCTCGTTAGACCCCATCCTTCCTGACTGCCAGCACATTGCCTGAGATTGATGGAATTTGGAGCCCAATAATTTCTGGAAAGACGCAATTGGTCTACCACTATTTTTACTGGTTGAGCGGGTCTTCTCTCACCACTAACGGGTTTGGGGCATTCTGCTTCTGGGTGGGACAAGAACTTGAACAACGGCCCTTTGTTCAAGAACTTGTAGCATAACGTACCTATCCTCTGATATTCCCAGAATTTTTTGAGAAAGGGCATAGTGTGATTTTGGAGAACCTTTAGGAGTGTTTAGGTTAAATTAAGAGCTGAGATGCTACGGGGAGAAAAAGATTCAGCTTTTTCTACCCCAATCTTTCCTCATCTTTGGATGGGGGATTTTGTCCCTCCTGGCAAGTGGCCTCTAAAACCATTTCATCCAAATAAGGATTAATTCCACAGGGGTTTTTCCCCTTGCATGAAGGAAAAGTTTTATCCCCCCTCCCTTAATTCTATGGAAGAAAGTAGGTTGTGCACAATGGAGAGCACTGTTTAACCCTGTGAATCAATAGTTAAACCAGCCAGGACCAGAGAAGTGAGTTATGCCATGCAGAAGTTTAGGGCCTAGGTTTCTCATGACCTGCTACAAATCAATTGCTCAAGTAAGTGTAAACCCTGCTTGTAAGGCAGCTTGGACAGTGGCCCTAGGGAGATAGATTTTCTAGGTCCAACAATAACATCTGCATATAGTTATTCTATTTCTAATGCCCAAATGAGATTTTTGCAGGATGTTATGCATTAGATGGTAAAATAATGGTGGGCTTTGGGTATTTTGTTTTGCATTAGTAGTAGCTCCTGGAAGGATTAGAGATCTAGATCCCCTTTGTCCACTGCTAAAATAAGGCAGGACGTGGTGTGGGCATAAAGGACGTTCTGAAATTCTTTCCTCATTTCCTTCCTTTTCGTCCTTGCCAAATGGATCAGGTTGGGGGGTTGCCTTTCCTCTCCATGCCCCCCACCACCACCCTTTCAAAAGAAACAGAAACGAGAACTGTTGCTGCAAAGAGGTCTGTTTCAGTCTTGGAGGATCCTTTGGAAGCAGGCCTCAGCTACCTCTGTTGTGGTGTCATTTGGTTGTAACTCTTGGTTTACTTTAGGTTTTACCTGTGTTTCGTTTTTGTCTGTAAGGAAGAAAGAAGAAGGGGAGAAGGTTTAAGGTGGCGCTTCAGCCTTTTTGCTTTGCCTACAAATTGCTGCAACCGATTGGAGGGGCAGCTGAGGGGGAGAAAAATATCCATCAGTGTTTACCCAGACAGAAATATGTTGGTGCTAGGGCAAAATGTGATCGGATCTGGTGTGTGTTTTAAATGAAACATTCATTTCTGACAGTCCAACAGAGCAAGGATGGAGAACCTGAGTCCCTCCAGATGTTGCTCACCTACAGCTACCAGCATCCCTTATCACTGACCACAGCTGCTCAGAGTTGAGGTCCAGCACCATCTGCAAGGCTCTTCAGTTTTCCTGTGTATCTGGATAGAAGTAGATAGCATTGAGTTAAAACAGAGCTGACTTCCGAGTAAGTGGCTCAAAGCTTTATGGCCTGAAAAGTGCAGCACTCTCTAAAAGAACACAAGTTTTACAGTGTGATGGAAGCTGTGCATTGCACACCCCAGAGAAGTTACGGAAGCAACTCTGAGAAGATGAGGAATATACAACCCACGGTTTAATTTTTTTCCTTCCTTGCATTGTTGGTTAGATAATAGGGTTACCTTATCAGTTGGCATCCTGTCTCTTGTGTATATGGGTGGAAGGGATGCCTTTTAAAATATTTGCATGCTTGTAGGTTCTCCCCAACCCCTATCCCGTGTTTGTTATTAGACTGTATATAATATATGTTTATCAGTATTTCACAGCTTGCCCAACTGCACAGGTAAAATTAAAAAAAAAACACAACTTTTTTTAAACAACGAAGCATACAAAGATCACACCACTGTCATTGTTACCCAAGATTTAATGATTCCCTTCATTCTTAGGGGAAACTCTTCATTTGCTTTATTCTGCTAGAACAAAAGTCAAAGTTATGGGGTTAGCAGAAAGGTTAGATAACAACAGATAGGAGGTATAGAAGTGTCAAGCCACTCTCTTTCCCTTGAGGACTACAGGATTTATTTTTTACATTTAAATCCTGGGCCAGATGCTAATAATCTGTGTTGCTCCCTCAAATGACCATCCTCTGCCATTGCCATAAGTCAGAACCCTAGAAGCACTTCTGATTCCCAAATAGCTCATATTTAGGCTGCTGTAGCCTCTTATCTAGCAGACTAAGTTGGGACAGTTCTTACTTCCTCCAGAAGGTGGGACAACAGGTGTCCAGACTGGATGCCATCTCTGTGATCAAACCTGAGCAGGATTAGATCCAGTTTAATCATGCTTGAACTCTGCAAACTCAGATGGTTCTCCTTGGCCAACCTTTCCAATCTGGGTTCCCCATCCGATGTGTGAACTTCAGTTGCCAGAATTTCTCAGGCAGCAGGACCATTGCTCAGAATTCCTGCAGCTGAAATCCACACAGCTGGAGAGGGGGAAAGCCACATCTTTTTAGTTTTCACAGGTCTGAGGAAACAATGCCTACCATTGTTGCCTGTGGGATCAAGAGCCAGTGTGCCTTAGACTCTGAAAAAGTCAGCTAACCACATGTTCCAAAGTTTAGAGGATTTGGACATGGGATTGTGTAAAGGTAGGCCTCCAATCCAATTGGACAAGGGCTTCAAATCTTCTCCGGTAATGATGATGGCACAACATCAACTACTACAACTGAAACAATTTGTAAGATAAGAGCCAGATGCCTAACAGACATAGCCCCGGCAGAAAGTGAAGGATCATAGCTGTGTGTGCTAAAGGAGAAAAAGCCAAGCGAAATAGAAATAGAGCAATCAATTTACTCTTTTTAAGCCAGTAGAAAATCTCCCCCAACTGGTACTTTGGAATATAGTTCCTGTCAGCCTTTGTCACTGGGCATGCTCATCACTGGGCATGATCACCGATGAGAAGTAGAGCCCAAGACATCTGGGGATCTGTCATCTACCCAGAGAAGTGGGTTAGGAGGCTCTCATCTAGCCTTGTGGCTGGGAACCAGCATCTGGAAGCTGAGTAAAAGGGTCAGTGTTACATAGGACCAACTCAAAGAGTCAGCGAGCCTTGTCAGTGTCATCATCGAAGGCATCTTAATCATGAAAAGCATCTTATTTCCAACCAAAGTTAATTCAGCCACTCCAATGTTATGGCTGCAGAACATGACTCGGCTTTGGAGCAGAAAACAGAGAGGTTAAGTCTGGGTCAAACTCAAGCTAGGAAGTGAAGGGGAAAAGCATCCAAGGGTCTGCTTGGTCAATGCTTTCATGCCCCTCTGGACGTGTGACCATTCCCTGCAAACAGAACTATCACACAGTTGGCTGTGGCTAACAATGCACAATCTGGATACGTTTTCCCTCCCGACATACCCTGTAAAGAGTAAAGGTGCCAATGAGAGCTTTTTCACTATTTTTTTTCCCCCCACTAGAAGGACATAAACTGTGGCAGGAAAGAATGAGGCTACTTTTCCCTTCCCACGTACCCTGTGCATAGCTATGTCGGCCAGCTTTCTCGGAGGCCAACGAGGGAAGTTTCCTGACCACCGTTTTCATCAGAAGGTCAATTAGATCTCCAGCCAGGGCTGTTGGCTGTCAATACATTTTTCACCTTGTCTTCTTGCCCAGTTGGGGCCGGTCAGAGCACTTTCAGCATGACCCCTGCTGTTGCTGAAAACGGGGGCCGTGGGTTCATAAGGATGGCATTTTTCACCAG
Source organism: Python bivittatus (assembly GCF_059951505.1). Classification (NCBI taxonomy): domain Eukaryota; kingdom Metazoa; phylum Chordata; class Lepidosauria; order Squamata; family Pythonidae; genus Python; species Python bivittatus. Next base: position 3,325,901 of record NW_028277076.1, on the reverse strand, counting down.
CAATTAAGAGGCGAACGAGGAGAAATGGGAAACCGTTTGTACTGAGCGCCCAGGATGTTCTTTGACACCCGTTACGGGAGGGACATTGGGCTTCTCTTAGAACACACACAAAGGGGACTGGAGGGGAAAGGAAGACCTCGATTTTATTGACTTTTGGGCTGCTGCTAACTTCAAGGAAAGCAGGTTAGGTATGCGAATATATATATATATATATATATATATATATATATATATATTTTTTTTTTTTGACCTCTTCTAGTGAAATATATATCTATATATGTATAATAGTCTTACTACCAAGCATTCCTTCATATGGATATTACCCTATTGTATCATTTTTATTTCTGTTATAGTTAGGAATGGTTACTGTCGTATTTTCATTACGGAATTTGTTTTGCACCGCGCTCCACCCCAACATCCATCAATATTCCCCAAACCTCCCATTACTGCAACTGTTTTCATAAGATTTCTACTGGTCTACTGTATAAAAAGGAAAGGAAGGGGTTGAGAAGAAGAAGAGATGGGCAAAGCAAAGCGAAAAGAAAAGAAAAAGAACACAGTTTAAATCTTACATCTGTACCTCACACCTGTAAGTTTGCTGCTCCAGTTCGTTGGGTTTCGGCCCCCCTTTTTTATTTGTTTTGTTGCTGCATTTGTTTTAACAAATCTAATTTAAATCTTCAAGCAATATATAAAGATGTAAATAGTAAAAAAAAAAAAAAAGCTTATTTATTAAGATGGTCATTTTTAAAAATTATATTTACACAATTGTTCATCTAATTTATTATTATAATTATTGTTATTGTTCAGTACAGGTTTTGGGGCGGGGGGAGGTTGGTTACATTTGTCCTGAGGTTTTCTTTTTCTGTTCAGGTCGTCTTTATAAATTTGAAACAGGTCTGGTCTTTTTAAATGAGTTCCTCCCCTCCCACTTTTTTTTAAAAGTAACTAGCTATTTTTGATTTCTTGGAAAAAATAACGTCAATATGCATCGGAACTATTTTCCCACTGTCTCTTCCTGTATGTTAAAGTTCTATATTATATAAATATAATACCTTGTATGCACCGATATCAAACAGTGTGGTTTTGTATATAACATCCTTTCCATAATTCAGCTCACCTTAATGGACTTTTCCCAGGAACCACTATGACTCCAACACAGTGATATACGCTTGTATTAAAAAGATCTGAACTGGACCCTCATTCTTCTCTGTTCCAATTTCTGCGTCTTTCATTTTTGCTCACTGCAACAAGCTGGGGGTGAACCGTCAATCACAGCAACGTGGTAAAGAAAAAGGAATCGCAACTTTTAAGCGGGGCACGTGTTAGGATTCTGCATCATCTCGGAGGTCGTGGGAGTGTAAGCACAGCACTTCTCTGCAGGGCCATCCAGCAGACACGGAGGAAGATCCATGGGTTTCCATTGTCCCATGTCCAGCTTCAGAAAGCTCCCATGGGTGCCCTTTGGAGATTTTCGCGGTCTACATTTACCACAGCAAAAAAAATTGGTGGTGGGGCACTAAAGAGGGATAGGTTAAATGTAACCTTTCCAAGCTTAGTGCAAAAAGTAATCGGGGTTCTTCCAGGGATACCAGTAGAAACGTTTTCACTACCTGCTGTTTTCACCTTTTGGCATATGCCAAAATCAAATCTGGCAGAAGCCACTGGAAACTTGCTCGTCCAAGGTCACACACATAGCTTTCATAAAGCAAAAAAACCCGAAGTCTATTACAACTCTCAATAGTTCAAACAGGATTAAACAGATCATTCCCCACTGTGACAAACATGAAAGTAACCCCCTCCCCAGGGCCAAAAGACCACCGTTTCTCTGAAGCAATGCCTCTTGACTGAGCGCTGTTGCAGAGAGCAGTCGCTGTTGCAGATAACCTTGCTTTAAGAAAAAGTCGAATAGATTTGCTACAGCACCTAAAACTCATGATGGTCCTCTAACACTGTTGGCCATTAAGGCAGTGATGTATAACTCTACAGTGGTAGCAGCTGAGGAAGAAGATATTTATAGAAAGCTGGCCTATCAGAGACAAAGTTAGAAAAAAATAAACCTCGTCCCTGGTTTACTCCTTTGGAAGTTCTCCTATTACAGTTCCCTTCCATGGAAATTTAGCAGGGCAGGTTGATAGTCTTAGCAACCATGGTCATGATAGGCTTGTCTTCTACGTGTAAGGGGTTTTTTTTGGGGGGGGGGGGAGGACAGGGACAGAGGGCCATTAATTACAAGAGCATAGCATCCCCAACTGAATTGTTGCAACTAATAATTGTTATTTGGGGAGAATTAAAATTAAAACCTTGCACTTTTTTTAAGCATCCTGTTGCAGTATAGTAGGAATGAGTGGGCTATGAAGACTACAAAGTTCTCACTCAACCCTAATCCCCATGAATTTTGCCTGCTAAACACATCAGTCCTCATTTGCCCTGACTTATAGATCAGGCTATTTGGGGAGTGGTGGGGAAATGGGGAAAAATCCCAACTGTCACTACTCTGAAGTTTACTGCTCTGGGAATATTGTCTCAATCCCTCTTGTTCTGTCTTGACCAGCACTGCCATCTTAATTCTGCAAATGCAAACCTTTTTTTCCTACCATACTGTTTTGCTCCTGTGCATGGAGAACCGCTATAAATGAGCTCTGCAGCCACAGAGGGAAGAAAGAAACATTTGAGGATAAAGGGAATCCCTTCTATTCATCAACTCACCAGCCCCCAAAATTTCCAAGCTTCAGACTTTCCAGCCAGTCACAGAGAAACCTCAACATCTGACTTTCAATGTCTGGGTTGCATAAGCAAACTCTCAAATATGAGAAAAATTTACTGAGTTTTGAGAATTCCCCCCTCCCATCCTTTCCCTCAAAGTGATTCCTTTTGAAACAGGATGTCTGGAGGGTACCCACAGACTCTTGGTTGGATGTGATGCCTGATTGTTAGGGATGAAAACAAGAATTAAACCTTTTATGAACAATTTGTATTGCAAGCCATGTGCCAAGAGAAGGCATACCATTCAAGTTTATGATTCAAGATTGAGAATCTGCCAGACTCTGCTGGCTCACCTTCCACAGAAGTTTGTGCATTTCAGCCATGAGCTGTTGCCCAGTCCAATTTTACTCTGAAACAGAGAAGGATTAGCATCTTCCATCTGTCCAACCACAAATCATTCACCTTGCTGCAACATATGTGGTAGGAAAAGAAGATTATACAGCCTACAGTATAAGTGCTAGGGGCAAGATTTCTTGGGAAACATGCTTTTTCAGGGCACCCAGTATTAACTGGTACACTAGGAAAGCTGGATTTCCCAGGATTCCCAGCAACCATGTTTTACCCATTGGCAATGAAGGGTGTAGAGATGTTTCCCTCTTTCTCCCGCTGCTGAAAGACGAGCCGTCACACTTTTAGAAGCTGATACTATGAACTCAGGAGCTCAAGAGGTGAGCAGACGGCAATATATCAAGCTGAGTAACTTACTTGATCCTGTCTATCCACTCTTATTTTACTTTTTGGCCAACTGCAGAATCTCGCTCTTGAATTATTATTTTGCAACGAACCTCTTGTCTCCTTTCCATGGTTTTCTTCAACCTGATACTCTCCAGCTACTCTCACTCCCAGCATCCCCAGCCCAAAGAGGCAATGGTTTTGAAGCCTGGGAGCCGGGGTCTCAGCACATTTGGAGGGACCCATATTGGGAAGACTGATAGAGCAAAACTCCTGTAAAGGCAAGAAAATGGCTTCATTGTCTAAAAATGGGACACAAAACCTCAGATTGGCTGTGTTCACACAACATGCTAGCAGAAGTTAAAACAGGCTGGTGCATTGTATTGTGGGAACACAACTGTTTTCTTACAGTTGTCTGAACCAAAATATCACATCGAGCCCTAAGATGGTTTGTTTAGACAGGACATAGCACAGCAACTTTATTTTGTTAACCTTAGCTTCTAAGCATTCAGTCACTGAATAATCTGTATATTTCTGTCTCTTTCTCCCCATCTCCCTCTGTAGGCCCATCTTTTTCATTTCTTTCATTCTCTTTATCTCTGCTCACAGCTTTCTACTTTCCATCCAACTAAGTGCACTCTGCTAAAGTCATACAAGATTTCATTCATGAACATCTGTTAACTCTTGAGAAGAAAACCATATTGCATAAATTGCTGATGCACACATTCCTGGGAGTTGATGCTCAAAAATGACCCACAGCCACTTTTTTCTCTACGTCACTTCTGAAAGTTGACATTAATACATGCAGTCCAGAAAATCACCACCTTTGCTTGCAGCTCTTTAAAGCAACTGCCTCTTCTCCTAAGCTTCTGCAGCTACTCTTTGCAAGTGCCATGTGATCTCACAGGAAAGACATGGCTGCTTCAAAAAGTTACATAGGGGCTCCATTGACACTCCCACATGCCCCCAAACACCTTGTTATTAGTGAATCTAAATGCATTACACAGACCTAATATCAAAAGGCAGAAAGGACCTGAATTTATTTCTCTGAACGGTCAGTTCATTTTTTTGATTACTCAATTATTGACAAGAATTGAAGCAGATCATTTCAAATGTCTTATTGTCAAAAATACTAGTCCACACAGGAAAACGCCCAATTTCTCTAAAGTGTTATTTCTTTCCCCATTTCTTTTTCCTAAGAAAGTATGTTTCTTTTTGTAACCCAGCTTTTCAGTGGACAATGAGCATAGGGTTATGCTTTCCGTCAAAGGAAACCCAAACGAAAGATGCTGAGAAAAATTAAAAAGGAAGAGGTGAACAGCAAGGGTTATCGTTCAACTATTCCAAAGCAAAACTATCACAACATATTTGGGATGAAGATCACACAGATTGCATGTTGTTATTAAGAAATCAGTGACACGTATTTTTTTTCACAAAAAAGTCATTTGCTCGTCAATTACATTTTCTTGGTATGATATGCATTGCACAGCATTTTATCATCTTATGTTTGATTACTGTTTAGGATATAACTCCAAGTTTACTGCAGGAACAGGGTGGACTTTGTCAACTCACACTTCTTGGCGATTTCATTTTAAATGCCATGCTTTTAATCCCAATGATTCCAACATCATTTCAGGAAAGTAAAAGGGAGGCAACATGAGGCAGATTTACCTTGTACAGGGAGGGTGGAAAAGTTGAAACCCAGCGGACAACATTGCAACCAGAGATTGTGTGTCAAAACTGATGGCTGTAAACCAGTTTGGCCCTCCATAACCTTGCCTTGCACACTGAAGAGCTTTTACCCATATATGAAAGACTAACAGCCCCCCCACCGCCCCCAAATCTTCTAACTAACCAAGACACAACCTTATTATTGTAATTTCCAACTTGGGAGGGAGAATTCCTATCGGCAAGATGGACAGAGACAAAAATATTAAATGGAGACCAAAGGAAAAGGAAAAAAGGCATCGAGAGACATAAGGATTCCAATGCTTGGCTTTCTGTTGCAAGAAAGGTCTCCTCTTTGAAGAATGCCCAAGAGGAAGCATAAAATATTGGGTTTCCTCTCCCCCCCCCCCTCCCGCTGGGCTTGAGGTTTTTCTTCCCAACAGAAAACTTGCAGACAGACTTATTTGGTGGCCTTGCATGTGCTTTCAAGCATTCATAACTTTTCAAAGCACATTTCCATATAAATGCCTGAGCAGATTTCTCACAGGACCAGCAAAGGAGATGCCAGCACCTAAAATAGGAGAACCAAATGGGTATAGCCCCCACTTCTATCAATTAAAAGGTGGCAAGATCACTGGAGAATTTCTTCGGTGCATTAAAATGAGCAAGTCCTTAGCAGACATCACACCCGCTAGCTGTAGGCCATATAAGAATTGGAAGATGTCCCTTGTTGGATTAGAAAAACAGTTGGCCGTATGAAACTGATGGACACCAACGTACCCAGAAACAACACCTTTGCTTCCTGCTAACAAGCCACCAGTCATTAATCATCATTTCCTGGAATGTCTCACTTGGGCCATAAACACATTCTTAGAAATTTGCTTGAAAAAAATAGTAGGCAGCTTGGTCTATGATGGGCTCACCTCACCATAAAGGAAGACAAAGCCAGGCATGGGTGGTTTAAAATATCTAGAGAAGGGGATGGAAGCAAGCAACCATCTCCATTTGCCTTCTGGTAAATGGGGAGTTGGTGACTGGCCATGCCCACCCCAGCAACAGTCTTGCCCAAAGGAAGATTGTTTTCTTTTCAAAATTTGAAATGTGCTCCCGAACTCCCAAGGTGGTCTACCTCTTGGAATAAAACAAAGGCCAATCTAGCTTGACAGATGCTTTAGGAAGCACACAAGGCATGCAAACTTTAGCTGCCAAAGACTTTTGGAGCTAGATCATCCCTGGATGGGTAAATGTGATTCCCAGTCCTCCCCAATTTTCTAATTTGAACAAACCAACTCTACTTCGCCCTACTGTTCTCAGAGTCTGACACCCATAATATTTAAAGTTGCCAACTTCTGCACAATAGCTTGCAGAATTCACCAGGTATTGATTTGCCAAATGTTAACCCTGTTGTTTCTAACCTCCAGTTATTCAATTTTGCACTTTTGTTCCCCAGTTTCTTTTTCTTTTTTAGCTCTATAGCTAACACAGAATTATCTTACTAAAATGTGTCCAACTCTTTGACATTTTAAAGTTTGCAACTTCACCTTATAGCTTTTCATAGTGTTGTTTTCACAGAAGTCTGATAGCTTTTATGTCTCCCTCTTTTAATCCTGTGGTAGTTGTCCTTACAGTTTTGAGGAATAGCGGTTCATTTCATAATCGTTTTTGTTTTTTTTTTCAATTTGATGCTGGTCAAACACTGAAACAAAGATACTGTAACTGTAATTTCTAAGTTCTACAAAGTCATCAAAAGCCCAGACCAAACTTTCATAAGGAATGAGCTAGAAGGAAGTTAAGGCAGTGGAATTGTAACTATGTACTCTGGCCTATAGCTGTTTAGAACTATACATGTATAGTTATAAGCCAGGTCTCACTTTTCAGGGGTGTCAAGTACATAAATTACTCACAGTCAACAGAAGGAAGCCAATGTCACCATCAAAAAACAGGCCATGGTTGTTCATTGGAGTCTCAACGGAGAGAGAGACACAAAATAGCATATTCATGTAGCTTCCAGCATACTCCAGAAGGCAAACACCATAAATCGAGGAAAATGGGTAGGTTGTGATGCAGCACAAGTAAGAACAGAAGCTGGTTTAAGCATTGTTCCAATATCCACACCAGAGGCCCGCTGCAGCCCAAATGAGAAGAATTCCTCTTTGCAATTACACCTTGAATCCTGAGTTAGTTCTTTGTTCACAAAGAGACCTGTTTCAGCTGGGCACTTCTGTGTTGAGTGCATTGAAGACCTTCACCTGATGCTGGGTGCATGGAGACGTATTCAGTAGAGGCATGAAAAAATAAGACACCTCATGCTATCTCTCACAGTGCTTAAAAAGCTAAGTAGCAACTGCAAGAAAACATGAGGTTTTTCCCATGTCAAGAGTAGACAGCCAAGCTTCCATGATCCAGGGTTTTACTTTATTCTCGTAGGAGGAAGCAATCCCTGACCTGGTAGGTTTTGGCACAGAGGCTGGATTCGTACGACTCACGTAATCCTGAAACTGAGTTTCCAAAACAGAATGTCTGTGTTCATGTAACATGTGATGCCCAAATAAATAAACCAACCATATTATGGCTTAGTAGGATATTTACACATCATGCTAAGATGTTGGCTGGGTTTCCTAAAACATGCTTAACCACAACTCTTGAAGCCCATTTTTGCCTGGATGGGTTCATGTTGCATGAACCCATCCAGAATATCCAGGTTGCAGATGGAAGAGCTGGATAGAGTTGGCTTCCTCCATATCAAGTGTTAAAAAATGGGGTTCTTACCTCCTTCGGTTTGGTTTGGCTGTGGCACTGGACATCAAGGGATTGTATCTCACCTGTGTCTTCTTCTGGCTTTGAATGGGTAGCTGAGACCATAATGAAAAGGGACAATTGCTGAAGAAGATGCTTAGGGTCTAATAGTCTGCCCAATTTTTGTCAGTTAAAACAGAGGTAGGTGTCACTGTCCCCTCCACACCAAATAATCTTATTATACCAATACAGGAAGCATTATGTTTAGCATCTTGTCAACATTTAGAAGCATGTATGTTTTGCATTCCCCAAATTTCTCTTGGGTACAAGGTTCGATGGTATAGATTTTGCTTTGCATGCAAATGTCCCCAAGTTCCCTTTCTGGCTTAAAGGAAGAGGAGATGTAGGTGAGGGAAGACTGCAAAGGCACTGTAAGGGTCAACAAATGGGATTCATGATTCAGGTCCAATTCAATTTGAACATTGAAAGCAATCTGGAAAACAGAACTGATCTTCCTAGGACATCCATATCAAATTGGACTGAATTGAATTAGATTCAGACTGCTCAGAAACGTGCACAGAAAGGGTCTGCATTGGCTCAGAATACATCTGATGCTCCAAATGGATCTGAATCAACTTGGAGTGTGAAAGAGTCACAGAGGTGTCATTCGTAATCTATCTATCTATCTATCTATCTATCTATCTATCTATCTATCTATCTATCTATCTATATGGAAGGAACTGGTAGTATTTAAGTGCATGTGACAGTGAAGTGTATAGTAGACAGAACATTGTCTCCCTTAGCCAAGGTGGGGGGGGGGATGGGGAAGAAACATGAGAGTGGCTAAAAGAGGCAGTAAGGAAGCAGATGTATTTTGGGAAAGATTCACTGACATGACTCAAGAAATGACAGGTAGGCCAGGAAGTTGGAAGTAAATATGAATGTTTTAATGCACAGAACAACCTGTCAGGACACTGGTAGAGAGAATCATCTAAGGAGCCGTTCTTTGACACCTGATATGTGTTTGACGTGTCACCATTCTTGTAACGGCCCACTAACAAAGCTACTTCAAGAATGCTGCCCCTTCAAAAATGGAGGTTCTTCTGACTTCCTGCACAAAGTTCTCATGTTACCCAAGTCTCAGTCCCTCGGAGCAAAGACCTAACGTGAGTCACCAACTGTCCCCCAAGTACAGCTGAAAGCTGTTGGTTCCACCACTTGCGGGCCCCCCACCCCACCAGCTGAGTTTTTTCTCCATCTCTTGATCTCAGCTTTGGAGCACATGGCTAGGGATTTAGTTAGGAAAAACATCTGAAAAGGATGACACATTTTTTTTCTTTTTTCCCTTGAGCGGAGCAAAATAATGTACTTCCTTCTTAAATAATAATAATTATTTTAAAAAAGAGAACCTAAAAAAGGGGAGCGGGGGGAGAATCTTGCTGATCCCTCAGCTGGCTGTTGTTCATCTAGCAGCTCTCCTTTCCCTCAAATTGCAGGTTGCCACATGTCCTTGACTCGCTTGAGTCGGGTGTGCCTCTGCTCTGTTGCCTCGGTTGGCCGGCACTGTCTTTCATCGCCCCTTGGAATCACCATACATGTTGCGCAGCAGAGAGACCATCTTCTCCTCGCATGTGATTTTGGTGTCTTTGAGGACATTGTACCAGACCATGCCAGAGGGTCGGACCTCCTCGCTACGACAGAATAAGTAGGGCATGGTATCAGTCCGGCTTTGGATGTAGGCACTGCGTAGCAAAGTTGAACAGTGGCTACTGACTTTCTCAAGCCGTCGCAGGATGAGATGTGCTTTTCTAGAAGGGGGGAAAAAATCAGCTTGAGACTTGGAGGAAAGCAAAGAGGAAGAATGTAGGGTGGGAAGAGAAGAGGACCAAACCACCATTTCTAGTAACTGTCATCATGCTGGAAAGCTGGACTAGTCTATGCTAAAATCAGGAATCTGGTAGCATCTACACACCCTTTGTCATGGTCTCCCCAAATTATTCCTTAATTTAAACTCAAAATACAGAGGTTTTTCCTCTCCTTCCTGTTCTTCAGAGAATTTGGAGTACCTTTGGTTTAGGACTGAGCGAAACCCATATTTTGGCCACCTTTTTCACAATTTGCAAAGCCAAAGGGTGGGTGGGTAGGAGGGAATAATCAGATTATTTTCTGGATGACCTGAATCATAGTGGCAATTCAATGAACTGGTGCCACTGGGAGCAATTTTTATTCCTTTGCTTTTTTACCTACACTTCAAACTTCGCCATAGACTTATTTCAGCTGGATTTCAGGCTGGGGCATCGGGTGAAGATAACACTGAATGCTTCAAAGGATATGTGGCTGTGACTAACGAGAATACTGGAGAACCATGCTAAAATCTCTCTACTAATTTCCTTACATCTTCTCCCCATATGAAGGAGGCTCCTGGGTTTATCTTGTACTCTTCAGGTGCTCTGAAATATTCTTTCCATCCCTTTGTAGCTTCCCTGGCTGTCCACACCTGAAAAAGTCTCAGGGTTTGACTTCCTTCTTTAGAATGGAATGGATACGCGGGAGGTCAAGGAGCTGTACACCACTACAGGGTCATACCCTAAAAGGCCGGATCTTCACGCAACCCCCATGACTACCTCATCAACATCTGATGACATGATATCATCAGGCCTGGGGGTCTTTGGGAACTGGAGACGTTCTTAGATGGCTCCACTGGGACTAACCTTCTTGCTGTCTCTGAGGTTTGTATATTTTAAAATGTTTTGATAATATTCTTATTTTAAGAATTACTTTTTATCCTTTCATAATGATTTTTCTTTTACCCGTTTGCCATTTTATTCAATCGTTGTGCGCTGCCCAGAGTTGCTTTGTGTGAGGTGGGCAGCCATATAAATGCGATTAATCAATCAATCAATCAATCTCCAAACGAGATCACCGCTGTCTGCCCACAAAAAAATTCACCAACGTTCTCTTTTTTATTGAAGGAAGCTTCAAAAGCAAGTTCTTGTTTGACTTGAAAATGGTAGGGGGGGGGGAAGTTCTGCACCCCTCTAATGACATTTTGCAAACCGAAGCATAATCACTTATCACCAGAACTACTGCAGCTTTGGAACAGCTACATTACATCCCTTTCCGCCCACTTCGGGCAGCCACAAACATTTTACTATTTTTAATTGTCCCATTGGGAAAGAAATAAGTAACCCCCTCTGCTTTTACCCAAATCGAAGGAGGATGGTTGGGAAAAAATGCAGTAGTGTTAAAACAGTTGAGTTGAGAGCCATGGCCTTCGGATTCTCCTGTCCAGCCTTTTTTTCATCATTACCGTATGCACTGTTGGATTATGACCCACTCTCACCCCGCATGGCCTTTTGAACCGGTCTGTTCCACCCACTCTAGAATCTCTGATGATAGCCTTGGGTGTGGCCTATGGGAAAGAGCCATGAGCAAGTTTTGGCCAGGTTGGCTGCGAAAAGCAGCAGCAGCAGCATCTTACAAGTGAAAATAAATCTACAGGGAAGGTATGGAGAAGGAAAGAGGCGGAGGGAAACGGAACCCATTGAGGCTTTCCTAATGACAAATTCCCTTTCAGCCCAAGACAGATTATTGTGGAATATTTAGGCCAAGCTGCTGATGTGACTCACTTGTGTGAAAAGGTTAATGAAGTAACGTCTAAAGGGTAGACTTATCTTTGGCTGACATCTTCCCCTGAGGAAGGGGGAAACAAAGAAGAGGGAAGGCTGAAAGAGGAAGTTGAAAAAGGGAGAGAGGTACCTCCCAGAGCAGGCGAGGAGATAAATTGGAAGGGCAGCCAGTTGGATGTCATAAATCAGATGCTGGGTCCTCTCCAAGCTTTCCCTATGGAGGTCGGAGTTTTTCCAAGTCTGGAGATGAAATTGGCCCAAACCCCTGACCTGACCTACCTCCTACCCACTCTGCTTCAGAAAATGGGAATCATTTGCAAAAAGGACAGACGTTAATGAAGCCGTTAAAAAGCTGGGTCAGGAAAGGAAGGTCAAAGGAGGGAGCTGTACGGCCAGCCCTCTGCTGCAAACGCGTAACCACTTCCTGCCACGCTGGGCCACCTCCATTCCACCTTGTTGACTGGGAGGCAACCAAACGTTAAGAGCGTGTGATGAGGGAGGGGGAGGATGGAGAGTTAGAAGGGGTGCTCCCTTTTCCCAGTTTGCAAGGCAGTGAAAGTGTGCATGGAGAAACCCCTGTGTGGATAAAGTCCCCAGATCCAATCTTGGCATCGCTGAGTAAACAAAAAGCAGAATGAGATAACAGGTGGGGAGAAAGGATGTTGCCCGATTGCTGCCAGGCAAAGTAGTGGACCTCATTCCCCATTGCCTGAAACATTGCAAGTATGACCCCAGTGTTTACCTCCTTTTATATTTTATGCATGCTCTCCCCCCCTTCAGTTTTTTTTTTTTTTTTGCCTCCTGTCCTTTGGGCACAACAGGGGAACTGTCCTATGAATTTTAGATAATTGGTTGTATTTAAGCCTTAATTTAAAAACCTTGGTGTCGCAGATTTCTGTACCTGGATATGCGTCAAAGCACTAATGCTTCAAGGAAATGACTTAATATTTGTAACAGTGGTGCTGGAATCTTTCCACTATTCCAAAGCCTCCCTATCTCCATTTCAGCACCATCACACACGCGCGCACACACACAGGAAAAGTTATCTTGTGATATCTTCCCTAAGGGTCTGTAACCCTCTGGAGAGATGCTTGGAATGGAAGAAAGGAGATTCTCAGATCCTTTGGCCACTTTGCAACCAAGAATCTTGCTCCTCATTATGGGAACGTTGCCTTTTTTCCCCTTCCTCTTATCCTATGGTGGAAAACACAAACGCCACAGAAATAACTTTCCATCCTGCTGAAGTATGATAGAAACACGTTGCAGAAGGAACATCTAGTACAGTAATGCAGAAGAGCCTTGTTATAAGTTCTGGAGAAAGCCTAAGATTCTTGTGGTGGTGCTAGGAATAAAGGGTCAGGACTGGAGCAGGTGCAGAGAAAATTTGGCTGGATGTACAGCACCGTAACCAAGGCCACCTATGAACTCAGTTTTTCCTAGCGTAAACCTTCTGCTTTGAACAGCTGACAAGTCCAGTATCTACTGCTAACCAGCTGTTTGAAGGAACCTGTGGTTCTCCCTGAAACTGGCCTGTGTGGGAGCTCTGGGGTAATATATTTATGGTGCATATGCAACAGACTCCACTCTTGTCACTAAGTTTTATGACCCAACTTTTGCTACAGATCAGGGGCTCCCCTGATAAACATTTCAAAGTTGGGAAATTCATGACCCCCACAGAACATTAGGCTCCTGCCAATTAAAAGCTCATTAGGAAGCACCCTGCCTTCAAACAGCATTTGGTCTCTGCCTGTTCTTTCACAGCAGCTCTTTGAGGAACCAGTCAGGAATCTGGACAGGGTAAAAGGACACGGGCATTTGGTCAGCGTTAAGGGATGATGAGGCTAGAGTAGAAGGCCCCTGATCTTGGGAATGCCCACTCGGTGAGATAAGCCTCCAAAACCACTTTTTGGAACAGCAAAGGATTCAGGGATACTGATGAGATCTTAACCACCCTGGGCTGGGCCCTGGATATTTTCAAGTGGAAAGACCCTCAAGTTTGGCCACCGCTGGCTTTTCCTCATCTATTTTTCTGTGGTTGTTCTGGCTTCAGCCCTTGGCCTCTGCTTCATGGATCCATACGACTTGGCTTGGGCGCACAGAGCTACAGAGAGGGTTCGAGCCAACTCATGGGCAAACAAGAAAGGGCTGCTACAAATCCTTCACTTCAGGGCTTGGAAAGCAAAACAGAAGAATGGCAGATGTGTCAAGAAGGAAGGGTTCTCTGAAGTCCTCCAAGTGATTTGAATTTCTGAGCTTTTCTGAGGGGTGGGAAGGGAGCGACGATGGCTTATAATGAGTAGTGGGAGATGAGGTAATCTTTTAGGGTGTTGTCCATACCATTCTTCAGAAGAGAGCCGGGGAAGGAAAGTTGTCAGAACAGCCCACCAACTCCATAGGCAGAGCAAGGTGGAAATAAAATCACTAAGGTGACCTTGATTCCCTGTTGACTTGATGTACTTCTTAGCAGCAGAACAGAAGTGGGTTGCCCTTGCCTTCTTTGAGGACTTTTGCCACTTAGATAGGCATAATGGGGGGGTGGTAGGAAAGTTAAAATCCCACTGTGTTGTAAAACTGTGAATGCAAAGAACTACTTTTCTCTGAATGCTTAGAAGCATGCTGGAACTCTGGACAAGCAACGATGAAAAGCACACCCAAGTACCCCACTGCTGTGATCATGATAAATGGAGGGTGTTCAAGCCCATAACTAAGACCCAGTTTGGAAGAAGAGAATCTCAGAAGCATTCTCAAGTGTTTGAATTGATGGGCAGATGCCCAGACTTCATGGAGAAGGGTTGAACCCAAGTATGTATGTTGATACAGACTTTTGAAGTCAGCAGGGCCTTACACTGAACCAACAACAGGGGTCCTCTAGGATGCCCCCTAAGTCTGACAGTCTTAGAGTGGAAGGAGACCCCCATCTCATCAAGAATGGTCCAAGTCCAATATCAGGAAAGGTGGTGGTAGTAGTGGTGAGAAGAACCGGGTATCTCCTTCACCCCTTTGGTAACACCTTGCCTAATGAAGAACCCTGAGAAACTCAGAGGCTTACCTACCCTGGTGACATTTTAGCTAGTCCTACTAATGGCAAGGAAGGCAGTAGGAATTCACACTTGGCCAGAAGAATTACCTGGGGCCAAGCTCATCCTCACTACGCCAGACAAAGTCGCCAAACTTCTCATAATGGGAGTTGTAGTGATGCTGGACTCGGGAGAGCATGGATGCAGAGACTTCCATCAGGGTGTTGTAGGCCGTCTGCTGCTCCTTCCCACTGGTATAGCCATTGTACAGGTTGTAGATCTTGTCTGCTATTTCTGGAAAACAAGCAGAGAAGAAAAGGCTGAGCAGCAACCATGGAAGCAGAACTTAGCAATGTGACCAAATATTCTTTCTATGGACCATCTCTAGTTGATCGGATTTAAAAAAAAAATCATTCCGTTCTACTAAAGAAAAAGAAATGCTGGAGAAATTCCAATGCACCGGATGAGAGAAAGAGCTATTTAATTTACAAGGTGGCCAAGGATTTGCTCGTTATCCTGTTCTGTGTGGTAGCATCGATTCTCCATCACTCTGCAGTTCCCCACATCTCCAACTGAATCCTAAATAAAGATATAACAAGGGGTCTCTTCCAGTGGGGGGTTTTCACTCTGGGAAGTGAGGGCAGTGGGGAAGCTGCAAAGGGATACAAAGATTCAGAGATCATTACTGCTGTTCAATGAATAAAGCTGTTTTCCTTTTGTGCTGCTTCTAATAATGCCAACTGTGGAGTCCACGCTTCCAAATATTTTACATTGAAAACCCTCCCAGTTTGATGAAACTATGCGTAATCTTGTAGTCTGCCCAAAGAACACCTGATATGGCTATATTAAGATTTGCAATAGCAGCCGTAGGAACACCCACTGTTACTTTTAGTGTCCTCTGCCATGCCACAAGACTAAAGTAAACTGAAAAAGAACACTGGAAGAATTTTGAAGCGATCCTGAAGTATCTTCAGAACGAGAGAGCAAAGAATTAAAGCATTACTTTCAAGTAATTTCCTTCCACGACGGAAGACAGTGCAGCACCCACAGGATCTGTAGATGGTTTTGAACCCAAGCTATCCCTAAATCAGCAGAGTATGAGTTGCTGCAAGAAACACCTAATGGTCTTTTACAATGTATTATATAAATTAATTCAAAAGAATTAAACAGGAGACTAGTGACAACCAGTAGCTGAATGCCTCTGGGCTAAATGTATGACCACAGGTGGTTTTGTAAAGTAGAAATGTGGGTGTCTATTTTGTGGGAGTGTACAAGTTTCCAAAATGTGTCAACAGACCCATTGTTCTAGACCACTGTTTCCCACCTTGAGAATTGTGGACTTCAACTCCCAGAATTCTAGCCAGCATGGCCATTGCTAAGAATCCTGGGGGTTGAGGTCCATACATCTCAAAGTTGTCCAGATTGGAAAACACTGGTCTAGGCTATGTCCCAGAAATATCTGAGCTTGGGCTACGTGAGAAACTCCAGAAATTAAGGCAAAATTAAGACACAGGTAAGAACTCTTTTGGACCCATGTTCTGAGGACAAGCATTTACCTTCTGCCTTGCTGTCATCCACCAATGGACAGGCTGTTCTTAGTGTGATGGTGCTCAGTTCTGAGTGCCTCCCACGGGTGTCCACAGCATAGAGGGTAAATCTGGAAGAGAAGACACCCATCAGGATGAACTGGGATAAACGGAAGGAATGAAGTATTTTGGACCCATTCCCTTCTTGATAGCTCTTTCAGCAGCAAGTAGGTTTCATTCAGAGAAGGTGTTGGCATGGGAACTTCTGATCTGAGTTTCACGGTATTGCATTGCAAACTTCCTTGACCACTGTTCAGAGTGTAAAGGGGAAAAACAAACGTAATGCATAAAAAATAAGAGAAAAGACCAAACGTGCTTAGGAGGAGTTTGTGATGTGAAAACAAAAGGTCTCTGACTGAAGTGGATACAATTGTGGGCCAGATAAATTCCTAGGCTTTCCTCCAACATTTACTTCTGGGAGAAAATATCCATCCATCCATCCATCCATCCATCCATCCATCCATCCATCCATCCATCTATCCCCCTCCTACTCTTCTTTCATCTGATGCAGAGCAATGGAGAGATATGTAGCAGGAGACAACCAACCCTTCATTCTATGGTCAGGTTACTAGGAAAACAACCAGAGGAATGCCTTCTGCTACTTAGTAGTCATAAAGGAATCTCATAAATACCATAGAAGAAGAAGAAGAAGAAGAAGAAGAAGAAGAAGAAGAAGAAGAAGAAGAAGAAGAAGAAGAAGAAGAAGAAGAAGAAGAAGAAGAAGAAGAAGAAGAAGAAGAAGAAGAAGAAGAAGAAGAAGAAGAAGAAGAAGAAGATATATCCTGCTGAAACCAATTTCTAAATTATTGTGTGTTTTTTTAGCAGAGAGATAAGGGCAGCAGTGAAGTTGCAGAATTCAGCTGCTTTTTAGGCTGGAGGAATCACAACGGGCAAAATGGGGGCGGGGGGGATGGACTTGAAACAAGTTCCTTTCCCCAATTTTTTGACTAAGAAGGTGGCTTATCCTTCCCAAAACAGTGTGCAGCGGTCCTCCTTAAGTCTGCAGCCTTGTAGAGACAGTACTCAGCCCACTTTCATGTATATTTCCAGAGATCCTGAATAACAGGTTCCTCCTTCGCAGGGAGAAGATCCAAGATGCAAATTCTGTTCCCTCTGAAAGAAAGGTGATTTCCTTAAACTTTTAAGAATGCAAAATACTTCCTCTGGGAGGATGTTATGGAAGAGCTATCAAGAACAGCAGCCAGCACCTGCCCATTTCTCTTTTCTTTAGCCACTGATGTGCAATAAAAACTCCCTTCTTTCTTTTCCATTCTCTCTCAAAGACAAAAGAAAATAGACAAACAGAAAACCACTGCTATGCCTATGGATTAGCTGCAGAACCAAAGCAGAAAAGGATGACATTTGTTTATCAAAAGTTGCCTGCAAAGTTTGCATTTTCAAAAAATGAGAGAAAGGCTATCCCAATCCAAAATTTCCACCTGTTAACCTGGACACAAAACATTTATGATTTATTATAAAAGTCTCTCTCTGTGTGTGTATGCATGCACACACACAAAAGAGCGAAAATTGTGCAATGTCTCTGAAATAGCCAGTGGCTAATCTTTCCCAAATTTCAGTGCAATGTTCTAGCAGCGAGAGACAATTAATTGTATGCTCCTTAGACAATCTGTAGAAAAATGCCTCTTTCAAGCCACTGTGATGTAAAGTACATATTTATACAAATATTATTCACCAAAGCCACAAGAATGCACTTCCTCTTTTGGATGGTAACTTGGCACATTTAGAGAAGAGTAAATCAACAGACATAAACCAAACATATTGTGCCAAGAGAGCGAGTTAAAAGAAAAAAAAAAAATTAAGCATCCTGGAATCTGTTTTTATGCTCCATGAATTGATACATCCACAATTTAAACAAGCTGACACAGAAGTCAGTGTTTACATGGCTACCCAGCCCCAAGAGATTTTTTTAAAAAGGCTTGTTAGGGGGGAAAAAGACTATCTTTATGGAGACCTCCACAAAGATGCTCTTGTGAGGGAGAAAAAATGCAGCTTCAGTGGAAACAGAGATCAAAGAGCTGTGCAAAAGATTCTGAGGTGGGAATACACCTAGTGAAGTGGAAACACTCTATTTTGAGCTTGAAACAGTTCTAACAGCTTGCCTGCCTCTGATTTTCTGCCATTTCATATTCATTGGAGGAAAATCAAAATGAAACAGCAAGTTGTGTTGAAGGGTATAGGAGGATGAATGTGCAACTTCTCAAAGGGGTGACTTTTTCCGGCTCTAGTGATAATTGTGTAGCCCAGTCTGATTGGGCCCTGGGTTAAGAAGCCTATTCAGAGGAAAGGCACCATTCCTTGCTCTCACTCTGAATCAGCTTCATTTGGGCTACATGCAGATTTCTACAAGTGTCCCTCCACCAAAGGCTGGAAAAATTGGCCCTGATATGACAATGATGTTGGCTCTTCTGAAGGGGCCTTGGTATAGGGAATCCCAATTAGGTGGACCACAGTGTTGAGATGGTGGTTTTAATGACGATGATGATGTGTTTAAAGCTTTAACCTGCCCAAAGACTTAAAAATGAATAAATTGATTTCATCTAAAGGCATCTTGCAACCTTGAGCAGGGCAACCAATCCCCAAGAGGCTGACCACTTCTGTCCTACAGAAGTTGGATTAATGCTCAAAGCATGAAACCACAATAGAGTGAATGCCATTCACAATCTGCTGTCAGAGTCAGGAGGTCCTCAGCATCAGTACTGAATTAATTAATTAGTCCCAGTTTGCAACCTAATGGTTCCTATAACCTGAGCCCTGGCAGTACTTTCAAAGTCACTTCTTGAGCTAGCTACATGTTTGAATCCATGCTAGAGTGCAAAGCTCTTAGGAGGAGAGGATAGGGGAAGAGAGGGCTGCTATCTAACTATTCCAACCTTAGAGGACCTTAATGTTAAGAACGGACCAAAAATCAGTCCAAACACCAGTCCCTTAAAAAGGGTGCTGCTACGGCTG
Source organism: Python bivittatus (assembly GCF_059951505.1). Taxonomy (NCBI): domain Eukaryota; kingdom Metazoa; phylum Chordata; class Lepidosauria; order Squamata; family Pythonidae; genus Python; species Python bivittatus. Next base: position 3,306,857 of record NW_028277076.1, on the reverse strand, counting down.
ATCCATTGTTACTAGTCTGATTTTATCCTACTGCTAAATCTTTCCAGCCATATGCTTCTATGTTTACCCAGTAAATCATGTCACGACCTGCCCTGAGTTTTTAGACTAGGGTCCAGTTTATTTTAAACTGGAACAAACAAACATGTGATGGAGTAGTAGAGTACAAAAAGGCTACAAGTGTCATAGCATCTGAATGGTCATGTTTCCCCACCCATGTTACAAATAAAAAATGGCTTCCTGTGAGTTTTATAGAGGTATATACGGGCATCTATATACGTGGAAGCTTCTACCAAGCCCCCCAGATATTTCCTTTCTCAACAAGTGGGTACTACAACCTCTCAGGACCTGCCTCTATTTTTTGTACCTTTCCTCTCCTACCCACTCCCCCCACCCACGACACACTTGGAGGTCCTAAGTTCATCTTAGTTCCATTATAGCAAGCAACAGAAACTGTATTTTGATGTGTTCTTGTTCCTGCAACCCTTAGAACATTGTGGCACAACAATGTTCCAAGGGTTGCAGGAACAAGAATACATCACGTGTGGCACAACGTACAATGTGTTCATGAAGCCAGCAGTCTTCTGCACTTCTGCTCCACCCATAGACATTTCCTATTCATGCCTTATTAAAGTGATGGAATACTCTCTCCTCTCTGAAGCTTGACCCTTCCCTTTTTCATTGTACTGAAATTTCAAGGGAGAAATGAATGGAGGAGAGTAAAGAGAAGTTACCTTTTTGCAGCCTTGTCCTGACCTCACTGAGAACATTCTATTTAATCAAAACCACATTGCCAGCTGATCAAACAGAAACCCTGATTTGGGCTCCAGAAATCCAAACAAGAAAGTATTTTGCATTGGAGCTCATAAATAACCACAGACAGTCTTTACTGGAAAGTTAAAGCCAAGTAAGGCAAGGGATCCTCAGTGTCATTTGGTTCCAGCAGGATACCCAAATTCACTTCTTGTTCCCCTTCCAGAAGCCTGCAGAGTCCCAAAACACAAGGCAAGCCGAAGTCACCTATATATCTGATCCATTACAAGGAGGACCTCCAAGTTTCAGGGGAAGGACACATGAATTACAAAAAGTAAGTCTCCTCCTACAGTAGGGCAACGAAGAGGTGTGTAAGTAGCATGCATGAAAATATATCAGGTTCCCAGCAAGGAATTGAGAGCCTCCTCCAGATGTAGTGGTTTTTCAAATGTTTCCCAAAGTGCAGGAGGTAAATCTAACATGGAGTAAGCTGAATGATCACAGAGAACCTCTCCTCCATACTACAGGATTGACAAAGAAGCATCGTACCATTCCCAAACCCACCCCCTTGAGGATTAAACACTTGTCACCCCTTTTTTGCTTTGCCCCATGCTGAAAGGAGAAGTGAAGGCTATCCGCCTCTCATAACACAGCATCAAACTTAATAGCTACTGTCCAGCCACAAAGAAGGTACGTCCAGCAGAACACCTCAAAGAAGGCGCATTTAGAGTTGTATGGAGTTCCGTCAGTTGCCTGATTCCTTCCAGCTTGTAGCAGGAAATCAGTTTTGTCGGAATTTGTCAGAAGGCCAATGTGTGGGGTACAAGACAGGCTGTGTAACATTGACACCTCCATATTTCAACATCTTCAGTTTTAGGTGGCCCCTAATAGCTCCTTTGACCTTTGAAAATGCAGACACCTTGTTCTGCATAATGGTAGGCCTAGCCCTGACTTTTGAAAATGCAAAATGGGATTTTACCTCTACTGCTCCAAATTCAGGATGAGACATAGTTTACATTCTGCAGAGTGGAAGCACAGGCCATCTATGGGAAGTTCTGGGTTCCAAAGGTCCACTGTAAATCAGTTAACCACATCAATGATTTGCAACAGTTCCAATAACCCATCTGGGCAGCCTGAACACTGAAGGGGAATTCTTGCTTGGCTTCTGATGCAATTTTTGGGTTCCACAACAAACAAGACATTGCCTGTGGATCTCCTTGCTGGAAGAATTATTTTCTTCAGTCTCACCCGACATGGGAGGGTTCCTATTTACACAAATGTTTGAAATGGTTTTTGTATTTTGCAGCCTTAGAAATCAGACAGACAGAAAAAGAGAAACCCACAGGGAGATGTGATCCCAACAAAAAATATGTGCTGCCTCTGACCGAGAAAACATCCCTTTGTGGGAGCCCCACAAAATGCAAAAGATTAACTGATTGCAAAACCAAAGAACAAGCTACGTGGTTAGATGGAGAAAGGAATGTGAGATCTTTGACGCTTCCAGGAGAGCACCAAGTTACCCCAAACCACCTCTGGCTGCACAGTGAACTTATCTTTGCAGCTGGGCAATGCCAGGATGAACACAGGAGAACATCTTTCTGTGGTTAATCCAGCAGTCCACATAAAAATTCACCTTATCTCTTATGGGAGAGGAAAAAATAGAAGACTACAAGAGTTCCCGGATAAGACTGGATGAGTCTAAGTCTTTACTGAGATTTGCTTTCAGTCCTGATGAGGCCAAAGCCTTGGAGATACAGTATTTCCAACAAAAGAAAAACTATTTTGATGGTTAGAGAGATGGGGAAAGAACCCTGGTGAATAGGGTTTTAATAATAGCTTAATAACATCTGTTGGTTAGTCCTTTAGCTTCAGTCAGAATATGGACTTTGGTAACAGGTGGCAATATCTGTCGATCTTAAAAAGCTAAGCAAGTTCTGCTTAATTGTGGAAGGAGTCCTGGCCTTTAATTCCATCTTCGCTGATCTGCAAGAGAAGTTCATACACTTTTGACTGGGGCCCTGGATGAATGGCATTGTTTCTGGTCATCCACCACTCCTGGCCACCCACCATTCCTGGTGACATGGTTGCCCAATGATGCTCTTACTTGGGGTACTGGCAAATATGAATGTGAGCATGCCTTCAGAATACTGACTGCAATAGATGAATTGTATGGTTGACTCTTCCCCTGACAAACCAGTCTTTGAGTAGGCTCTAAAGAAGTCCAAATTATTTTGCATGGTGGGAAAAAGGAATTTGGGAAAAGCTGTTGGCAAATCACCAAGTTTGAGCTGACATTGCCTGGTCAAATCCTATTCCTTCTGAATTCAGAGAAGGATTTGCACTGAATTTGGGAGTTGATCCGCCTGAACAGCATTCATGGGTTTTCCAAGGAAAACTTAGGAAAGAATAAACCCCAAAACAGAAGTTGAAATACATGATCTTGGGCACACCTAGTCTGCCTTTCTGAGTCTCATCACCATGATCCTTCCCTGCCCTCCTCCCGCTGCAGGTCAGCATCTCTTCTGAGAAATATTTTGTCTCCAAATCTTTGAGTTGAAAAAAAATAAAATAAAATCCCTCCCACAGCTGGGCTCAGACTGACTTGCTCTGGAGGGCCTAATAAATAGCAGCAGCCGGGTTCGGAGGGTCAGAGAGTGGCTGGAGAGAGTAATGTATGCATAAAGGGGAGATTGCAAGGGGAATGCGGTCTTTTAAAATGGATAAAAAAAGAAAAAGAAAGTGGAGGGAGGAAGCTCCGACTGGAATCACTGTCTTCCAGAGATACGTTTCAAAGGGGACTTCTTGTACTTTTGGCACGGGGTGGGTGTTTGTTTGCCAAAGGAAAAGAAGGAAAGACAAGAAAAAGATGTTGCAAGTGTCTGCAAGGAAGGCTGTAATTAGGTGCATTGATTCTCAGGCCAACCAAACACTTGCTGTGATCCATAGACCCAGGGGAGAGCTGTTTTGCTCTTCCAGGGAGCTCTGACACACAGACTGCCATATGCCCAAGGAAATGAATCTATTAAGCCAGGTCCAAGAAATGTGTTCTCTGTGAAACCCAGGGCTGTCTCCTCTCTCCAGCTTTTCTAACTTTTCTGCATCAGCAAAGGGCCATAAGGACGCTGCAGCAATTGCCATGGATTTTGCAGGCGGGCAACCAAGAAATGATTCATAGGGTTTACATCTTCTAGGAAGGAGGGAAGGAGAAGAAATCTGCATCAAGGGTAAGCCAAAACCAGCCGAGTTGGAGGGGAAGTACATATGTTTCTGAGCAAAAGGATGCAGAAACAACCATTGGCCTCTCCTGATAAAAGAGGGGGAAGTAATGGAGAAACCATGCAGCGCTGGATTAGAAGGATGAATGGTTTGACAGTTCAAGGCACCTCATAATGACATCGCAGAGACAATGCTGCTCCTTGTGTCTCACAGCTTCTATGACACTGCCCTCTTGTGGGTCTTGCAAGTTAGGGACCACCGTTGTGTGCAAATAGAAGGTCGACTAAAACTCTGGGCCAAAAGCTCCCCCCTCCTCCATTTCCTCATAATTTCCCTGACCTGTGTCATTCTCACAGCGGTTCAGAATTTATTTTGCACTGCGTTGGGCACTACCGCTGCTGTGAAAGATACGGCTTTCAGACCCAAGGCGAGGCCATCGTTTGGCTAAGGGAAATGCCAGAATTCTGCTCCCCCCACTAGAAATGTCACCAAAAAAGTTCTTCTCCGGAGGGGAACAAAGGCAATTTCTTTTCCTTGAATCAGAAAGGAAGTGGACCATGTGTTTACAGCAGAGTATAATTTGCTCACGGTCTCCGACTGAAGGAGAGGGGTCTCAGCAGCAGAAAAAATGAAAACTGGAAAGAACGTTCAGAGGACAACTCCCGTCCTTTAAATATGGTATCTATGGCATTCAAGTAGCACACACGAGAGGCAGTGCCACTAAGAAGAAGCACCTGCAAAGTTAAGAGAGGAAGCAAAACCACCAGCCACTTTCTTTGTCTTCTTAGCTCCCTGGCCTAGAGAGCTCCTTCTGTCCTCCACTACCCCTCCTTCTTTTGGAGAGATATAGGATTAGGGAAGATTTATTTAATTGCATTAGCTTACTACACATGGAGGAGGTTGGGAAGAATCAGAATGAGATAACGGAAGGATGAATGCAGTTCCAATTTGGGGTTATCAATCAATGAAGTGTTATCAAGGGACTAGGCAGATAAATACCCATGTTTTATTCCCTCCCCCCAACCTTTCCTCTGCTATTATTTCCAGGGAAGCAGGAGAGAGAAGAAAAGAAAATAAAGAAGAATCCATGTTATCTCTCCTCTACAGAACTTCTAAACATTGGCTAATTTGTCTTCTCTGCTTATAATTCCAAGCCACCTTCCTATCTAACTTGATTTATCTTCCTTAGAAGAGATGAATCCAACATACACAGCTCTTAGGTACAGCTGGAGGCTAGACAGATATTGCCAAGAGCTTCATTTTTAAAAAATGTAAATAATATTTCGTTCCTGAGAATAGGAAAAAAAACACCAAGTAAATGGAAAAGAGGAGAAGAAGAATCTTCTGAGCTGGTACCTGTTTTCACTTCGACATGAGGAATTGTTAACCCGACTACGAGAATTGATTTGTTGTTGTTCAGTTGTTAAGTCGTGTCCGACTCTTCGTGTCCCCATGAACCACATCGCGCCAGGCCTTCCTGTCCTTCACTGCCTCCCTGAGTTTGCTCAGTTTCATGCTCATTGCTTCAGTGATGCTATCTAACCATCTCATCCTCTGCCGTCCTCTTCTCCTTTTGCCTTCCATCTTTCCCAGCATCAGGGTCTTTCCCAAAGAGTCCTCTCTTCGCATTAGGTGACCAAAGTATCTGAGCTTGAGCTTCATTATCGATCCTTCCAATGAGCAATCAGGGTTGATTTCCTTTAAGATTGACTGGTTTGACCTCCTAGCAGTCTCGGGCTGACTAAAATCAAGGGAGGCATGATTTAGAGATGTCCTGGTACTGAATTTATTTATTTATTTTATATTTATAGAATTTGGGCGGGGGGGGATATCCCATATATGGGTGAATGGATTTCTTGCATTGCATTCAGTTCAATTTTAATTACATTTTTCACCCCAACTGCTACGTTTTGATTGATTATATGCCATCAAGTCATTTTTGACTCTTCGTGGTTACATAGATAGATCTTCTCCAAGATGTTCTGTCCCCAACCTGGTCCTTCAGGTCTTCCAACAGTGCCCCCATCACCATTGTAACTGAGTCCCCCACCTTGCTGCTGGTCATCCTCTTCTTCTCTTTACCCCATTGATCAATTGACTGATTAGGTGCCATTGAGTCAGTGTCAACTCTTAGTGACCATATAGATAGATTTTCTCCAGGATGATCGATCCCCAACCTGGTCCTTCAGGTCTTTCAACAGTGCCCCCATCACCCCTGTAACTGAGTCCCTCCACCTTGTGCTGGTCATCCTCTTCTTCTCTTTCCTTCCACCTTCCCCAGCATTAGAACCTTCTCCAAAGAGCTAGGTCTTCACCAATCATTATTGTTATTGTTGCTGTTGTTATTAGGCATCCCACCCCCAGGACACCAAAGCGCAGCTTGACAAAGATTGTGCAACCTTGATTCATCTGGAAGGCATCGTTTATGTCAGAATCATCTGTGTGATACTTCCAGGCTCAAAGCAACCACAAGAAACCTTGGCAGGAGGTCAGAGGAAGCAATCTGCCAAGATCCCCAGGACTGACACTTACTTTCTTTCTCAGATACTAATATCTTCTAGGACACTCGATACTTGTGGATTTACCTGATTCCAGAATCTGGGAATGGGAAATGATGGGCCATGGCAAAAAATCAGAAGGAGTCGAGTAGCACCTTTTCCAACTCACAAATGTTATTAGCGTAAGCTTTCATGAGCTGCAGCTTACTTCTGATTTTTTGCCACCATACACTAACACGGCTCTCCTTCTGCAATGACAACCATGGGAGATTGATCCAGGGGTTCTCAGTGGAAATTAAAATGATAAACAATTTCCCAGTTCTCCAGACTAACACCAGCTAAGCTCATGGAGATGGTGAAGCAGCAGGGAGGCCTGTTACTACTTTCAAACTTCTATCCAACTGAAAGGGGGGGGGGGAATCACCCAATTTCTACTCCTCACTTACTCATTACCATCCAAACAACCCATTGTTCCCTTTCTTAGTTGTCTATCAAGGAGCTGAGAAGCATAAGCCAAACCAGTGGAGGCTTCTGAGGTCCTATTTCCAGGAGACAATGATGCAATGAGGTAGCCAAACTTGCAAGGGGCAGAGAAACAAGCAACCAGGAGGCTGGGCAACTTGATTTTTCCAAGACAAAGGACTGAACTTCCCCCCCCCCCCACCCCCATCTCCCAGAGATTACTTCCATATTATTTCCAGCAACGTGCAGGCAAATGCTTGGCAAGGCATGATACAAGCTAGGAACTGTGCAATAAACTCAGTGGGTGGCAATCCAAGGAGAAGCAAGGTTGAAGGAGGTCAGATGAGAAGGCAAGCAATCTCAAAGGATTTGAGAAAGGTTAGGGATGATGGTAGGAGCAATGCAGAAGAAGGACAAGGTGGACACAGAGCAAAAGGAATCTCTCTTATACAAGTATAAACTACCTGTTGTCCACCTAGTTCACACCTTTGAGAGAGGATGTTCAAGTGGAGGCTTTGCAGACCTCACCTAAAATGCCTCTGCCTTTCCCATGAACTAAATGACCTTCCAGAGCTCCTCCAAGGACATGGTTCCCTCTTTCACACCATATCATACCATATCAATGAAGTTGGAATTTACAGAGTTTAATTAGCTGCTCTTTGGAAGCAGCACAGCATTCAGCCGAGATAGCAATAGGACAGCATTAGAGACAGAGGAGTGGGTTGAACAGTGGAGAGGTGAATACTGTAGAACCTAAGAAGGATCCAGCTAGTTCAGAAAATATTACCCAAATTTTATAGAGGAGATGCAAGAATATACATTTCACTAAATGGTTACCTACAAGCTCTAAGGAACTTCCAGCTCCTACTGACATACATTAGAACTCATCTGCAAAAGTGGAATAAGCTTTTTTTTTTTTAATGCACACCCCCCCACACACATTACATTAAGTTAAAAATATTTCAAACACCAAACATGGATCCCCTGGCTAACATTAAAACCCACTGATAGACCCACGAAAGATAATGCATTTTTGCAAAAAAAAAAAAAAAAAAAGGCAAAGAAATAAAATGTTTTTTTTTGTTTCTTTAAAATGTCAGATGTTGAAAAAGCAAAGAAATCCATCACCCTCTGTTTGTTTGTTTGTTCTCAGAAGCCACAAGCTTGGCTTTGATCAAAGGAAGGAAACATGTGCATGGGAAGGGAAAGACTTGGTCAATTGTAGGGACTAATTGCTTGAGGTAAGTCCAAATGCAGACAATGCAAACCGCCAGGATGTTAAATAATATTTATGGAATTTGCAAAAAGAGGGGCTGGAGCGTTACTGAAGTCCCACTTGGCCTTTGGATCATGTTATCCAAATCTGAGATGGAGGGGCACTGGGGGAACGCACAGCTCAGCATGCACGCGTCTGCCTGACAGGCAACTTCAAAACACAACTTCCCCATGGAATTGTCAACAACTTCAACAGCTTCCAAGAAAAGATGTTTTCTCTCAAGAAGTGGAGAGGTGGAGAAGCAAGTAAGTTACGAAAGAGACACCCAGGGAAGATGGGGTGGAAGGGGAGGAGCAAAAAGCTGAAAGAGCAATGCACCCCTGAGCCTGAGTTGTTCTGATGTTTGTGTAGATCAGAATGTAACACTGCTTTTCGATCCTGCAGCCTGGACTGTGAAAACAGGGACCTTGTCCTGTTTTTGAGCATGCCTCACAGAAGGGATCCTGTGGGTATGTGTTGCTATTCAGAAATTATGTTTCTGAAATGGGTGGTACATCCATTGAGTCATTCCTTTATATGTGGATGGGATTTTGCATCCTTTGCTGATGCTGGCTTAGAAGTCATTTTATTCAGCAATTCAAGTTTAGCAGCGGAGAAAACACTTTCCATGTAGAAGGTCCCATATTCCTTCTTTAGCATTTCCTCTTCAGGATCTTGGGTGGCAATGCTGAGAAAAAGCAGGAATGGAAATCTAGGGTGGACCAAGTCATTCTACCACCTGAGGACAAGATGGTGGCCTTCCTACTCTATGGGCAACTCAACTGAATCTTTCTTTTAACACTGACATTCTCCATTGAATCTAAAGGTAGAATGAGAACTCAGAGGGTGAAAGGGAGGCTCTGCATCACTAAATTCTCGCCCCTCCTGCTGCCAGGTGACAGCTTCAATTTGTCCAATGGTAGGACAAACCCTGTGAGATCCCAGAAGGAGGAATGGAGGAGAAGTACATTTGATACAGACATATCCCCTTCGAACCAGGCTTTGAATTGATTAATATACTCTTGTGGACATTCAAACTGCCTTTAACCAACTTCCAATAACCAATTGGAGCTCTCCTTTCGAATGCCAGAAGACCACAAATGTAATTGCTCCCTCAATGCATTTTGTCTTCCAAAGTGTGTTACCCCATCCCCTAACAGACATCACTGTGGCCAACAACATATCTTAACAATGTATTGACTCCTTAGATAGAATTAGCGGCATTATGGGAAATATAGTTCTGATACATGAGAAGATAGCATCTTTGAGCGAAATCCCCCTACAGATGGATTTTTTTTTGGTAAAGTCAGTTTGAATGAAACTGGTCCAATTTTGCCCAGAATCTCACTCACCAGGACCTGTTGCTCACCTTCAAATTCTTGGTGTTATGGCTATCCAGATTTTGAACTGTTAGGAGCAGCACAAGTTTCTTTAGACCAAGGAGAGCCGCCACATCATTTCCCCTTATATCCCTCCCTCTATCCCCCCCTCCCTCCCTGTCTTCCCTTTGCTTACTTGTACAATCCATCAGGCTCCAAGCATTTGAAAATGACAGAGTAAAGACTGACATCTTGACCATCCCCATGGGTCCTACCAGCAGCGACACACGCAGTTCCAAGGCCAGAGAGTAAATCATCAGCAAAGCTCAAGGATTCTCCTGTGGGTCCAAGATGAGAAATGAGAGATGCTATTCATTCATTTATTTATTCAACAGAGGTGTTTAAAGTTGCATTTGGGACGGCAACATTGAAGAAAGAGATGCATGCAGGCATTTCTCCTATCACTCCAGGGAAGGGGTAGCAACTCCAAACGGTGCTGAACTACAACACTGTGTTGAACCAGCATCTTGCTCTCAGCCTAGATGCTGGATTAAAACAAAAAACGAAAAGCTTGTCCTTCCAGGTAAGTCCTAAAGCATAGCTAATATTGTTGGTCCTGTGGGCTACCTCAGTGTGCATCCAGTCACCTGTGCAAATTACACCAGCTTTTTGCTCTTCTCACACTGCATTCCTGCCTAGCAATATGCATAGCAAATTACTGGCTTTCCATGGTTAGCAATCTGGTCTGTTTCAGTTGGCTGGTTCTGTAATTGGTTGGCTGGCAAAGGATCTGATTCCTTGGTATCTTGCCACAAATGTAGCTGGGATGTAGGAATCAGTTTCCTGCTGGCCAGTTAAACAGAGTGACCTTATGCTAAATGGAAAGGCCCAATTGGATCTGGTGGTCCCAAGAAAAGGATGGGCTTGTGTGGAAGGAAAGTAGAAACAACCAATGATCTGTAGCAGGTTTGGATGCTGGAGGGGGGGAAAAAAACTCAGTTGTAATAAAACGTGAGTTCTAGAAAGAAAACAAAGGAGGAAGAGGACAACAATTTTGTGCATCATTTCAACCAGATAAAACTACTTTCTCTAGATAATTCCTTTTCTGTCTCTTTCGAACTGTTTTTAATTTACTGCTCTAGGTATCGCAGGGTGATCTCGGCACAATCTGGGAGTTACAAATGAAGCAAGCGAGGTTGGACTTGGGGGGTGAGGCGATGAGGAAAGGAAGATGGGAAATTAATCCCCATACCTTTTCCCCCTGCAAATAATATTTTATCTCATTTCACTTTGTATTTGAAGTGCCGGGCTGAAGAAAGATCAACTCTGACCCAAACAACAACAAAATCTCTTCTTGCTGAACATAATGGAAACAAGGAGCAACGCTTGCATGGATAAATAAATACATAGTGATGGGTCTGGCACAACCATGATCAGGTTCCAGCCCCAATGGAGCCGTAATGGAGAACAGGCACATACCTGTACTAGGGGGGTCTCAATTCACTCTTCCTTTTCAAGAAAAGGAAAACAGGACTGGATTGTCAAGAGGCCCCCAAAATGACGGGGGGAAGACAATCTTTTAGGACTTACTCCCACCTCCCCCAGCCCACCAAAGTTGCCAATGGAGGGTGGTAATGGAAAGGAAGGTGAGCTAGGAGCTGTTTCCATTTCACTCCTGGCTTTCGGTTTCTTCTTCTTTGTTCAGGAAACACCTGGACCTGGGAGGTCAATAAAAATAGGTCCCACGTGATGTGTGTCATGGCACCATTTCCCTCTTTCCAGTTTCTTCCTCAAGACATTAAGATCAAAGGGTGTGTGGGGTGGAGGGAGAGAGGGAGGGAGGGGTGATCCCAGTGATGGGAAGGCAGAAAAGTTGGAGTACACCAAAAATCTTGTCGCGTTGGACTTCCCATTGCGGGGGGGGGGGGGGGCACCGCCACTTATACATCCAGAAAAACAAGTTTAAAAACCCAAGGAAGAATAACCTATGTGAGAGAGGGGGGAAAGCCCAAACTCTATGTCTTTCTCTTTTTCTACCTTGCAAGGTTTGGATTCCCCCACTCCAACCGCATGTGAAGGAGCCGGAGAGGTTGCAGATGGAGGGAGAGAGAACAGTGTGTCGAAAGCAGAACATTCACACAGCACTTCATCGACCAAACAGGCTGGCCTGCCCTTTTGAGGAGCTGTAGGGTGATGACGAGAATCACCATCTTTTGCTCTAAGAGAGGATTAAGAAGGAAGGCAAGAAGACAGAATAGGACCGTCTGATGCTTTTCTTTAAGTGAATGGGGTGTGGGATCCACGGGCTTCTCTAGCCCTAGATGGTGCCCAAACAGCATCATTGCCCAGTCACAATACCACAAGGAGGGGCAGATTGTCAATATTTTCAGCTATTCCCCATCACTGCGGGGCCTTCTTTCACTCCTCCAGAACTATGCATTCCCTCACATATTATCCATCTTCTCTTTGTATTTAAAAATATATATATATTTTTTAAAGCCCTGTTTTTTCCATAAAAAACTGGTCTTCAAAGTTAGCTCTGCGTGAACCCTAGGGACATCTTCCTGCATGCCACAGACAGGGGAAACATTTTTCTACATCTCAGGCATGAGAGTCTAGAAAGGGGAGGAAAACCCGTGCGCCCCCTCCCCTTTCAGTGTAATCCTTTCTCCACTTATTCAATCCCCGCTCTTATTCTGGAATCCCACCACACCACAACACTCCATTTTGATTATTCAGAAGATTTAAAGGGGAAGGGGGAAAATGATGACAAAATCATGTCCTTTTTTAAATCCACAATGAAATGTTGTGAAGAGCCCTTTTTAGCTTGGAAAGGGGGAAAAAAAAACAGGCTCAGTTTTTCCTACTGTTTAGTTCCTGCTTTGAGTTGTACAGAAATAAGTCTACACGTTTTACAAGGTTCTAATTCATGCCTTGCCCCTACAGTTTATGGCTGTATGCTAGGTATGAATTAGGGAAGATGTAGTAAAAATATACATTAGGGAAGGAGAAGGAGAAGGAGAAGGAGAAGGAGAAGGAGAAGGAGAAGGAGAAGGAGAAGGAGAAGGAGAAGGAGAAGGAGAAGGAGAAGGAGAAGGGGTGGGAGAAGGAGAAGGAGAAGGAGAAGGAGAAGGAGAAGATATGGGGAAGGGGAAGGGGAGGAGAAGGAGAAGGAGAAGAGAAGGAGAAGGAGAAGGAGAAGGAGAAGGAGAAGGAGAAGGAGAAGGAGAAGGAGAAGGAGAAGGAGAAGGAGAAGGAGAAGAGATATGGGGAAGGGGAAGGGGAGGAGAAGGAGAAGGAGAAGGAGAAGGAGAAGGAGAAGGAGAAGGAGAAGGAGAAGGAGAAGGAGAAGGAGAAGGAGAAGAAGGAGAAGGAGAAGGAGAAGGAGAAGGAGAAGGAGAAGGAGAAGAGATATGGGGAAGGGGAAGGGGAGGAGAAGGAGAAGGAGAAGAGATATGGGGAAGGGGAAGGGGAGGAGAAGGAGAAGGAGAAGAGATATGGGGAAGGGGAGGAGAAGGAGAAGGAGAAGGAGAAGGAGAAGGAGAAGGAGAAGGAGAAGGAGAAGGAGAAGGAGAAGGAGAAGGAGAAGGAGGAGAAGGAGGAGAAGGAGAAGAGATATGGGGAAGGGGAAGGGGAGGAGAAGGAGAAGGAGAAGGAGAAGGAGAAGGAGAAGGAGAAGGAGAAGGAGAAGGAGAAGGAGAGAAAAAGGGAGAAAAGAAAGGACGGGATGGGAAAGGACAGGACAGGACAGGACAGGACAGGACAGGACAGGAAAGGAAAGGAAAGGAAAGGAAAGGAAAGGAAAGGAAAGGAAAGGAAAGGAAAGGAAAGGAATCTCTGCGGCGGGGGGGAAATAGTGACAAATGAAGCCCTGACTTAGCAGTAATCTGGCTTCTTCAAGACATGGGAGTAAACCAAATAATGGAGAATATTGGGCAAAGCGTAACTCCTTTTCCCTTCCAGATTCCTATAGCTGACTTTGTAAAAAAGCACCAGCCACTTAGTAATAAAGTGTAAGAAAAGGGTAGCCAGTTGTCCAATCTGTGTAATGGATGGGCTGGACATTTCCAGGGAACACCTGCCCCTTGCACTGGTCAGATATTCTCTCTAGTGCAGAGCACTACATCGTAAATTCTCCATTCCAATTGTCCTCCAGCATCCCAGACAAAATAAGTAGTCACTGTATGTAATCGTCCTGTATTTCAGATGCATTTCTCTCTCCAGCTATCTGCAGCCAATCTAGCTTCCGGTGGTTCCATCGAACCCCAAGAGAAACTGTCACAAGAGTATCTCTTAATTTTTCAGATATGGAGGCAGGGGCAGCCAGGGGGTCTGCAGAGTGATGGCAGAAACTAAAAGAACCGTAACACCCACCCCCTCCTGAAACAACAGCTCAAGAACAGATCCAGATCAAAGCAAACCCAAAAATGTCCAGGGAAGGAGAGAGAGAAAGGAAAAGCTCCCCCTTTTTTTACGGGTGAAGGGGATGAAAACTTGAACCAAAGGGCATAGTTTAGGGTAAACCAAGGTTAGGAAAGGTGCTTATCTAATGGAGACAGTCTGCGTGGACAGACTGTTCAAGACTGTTAAAAGGAAACAGCAGCGCAAACCATTTGGCCCAGATGCTCCACATATTTCGCATATAATTTGCCAGCATGTTTCCAAATTCTCTTCCACGCACTCAGCATGAGGTGCTTATTAAACTTCTTCAATGGAAGAAAGAATTTTCTGATACCGGGATAGACGTGAGATGCCACTGACTGTATGGTTTTGGAATGGAGTTGCTATGTGGAGTCAACAGGGAGCACCACCAAGAAAGCTTTGGTAAGATATGGGGAAAACTGTACAACTCTCTCGGTTCGGACACCCATCCAGATGAGTCTGGATAATAGACTCTCCAATTTAGATATGCTCAGAACACTTCCATTCCTCAAATGAAAAACATTTTCCAATGTTTCCTTCTATTATGTTTTGCAACATGTCTATGCTGACCGCATTTATTTATTTTCAAAACAAGCATGGGCTGAGCCAAAATGTGCCCCTTGGAACATCTGTGCATGTGGATGGCAAAATAGAAGGATGGACTTTCAAAACTGGAAATAGTGGGGGAAGCCAAAAAAGAGGGGGAGATTAAATCACTGGTGTTCGTTAGTTTGTTTTCCTGCAAACCCCTTTGAGTACTGTCATGCAAAGTGATGGGGGAGGGTGTGCTTTGGAAGAAAAAAATAAAATGTGCATGTTTGCATAAGGAATCCTGTTATTCTGTTCCTGAAAACTGTTTCTGAGCATGCATTTCATTTCATTTCATCACCCCCGAATCCCAGATTTAACACAGAAATATGTAGTGCTATCCAGAACAAAAACAGTACTGGTGTTTTGGCTTAGAGATCTCTTACTGGCAATGCCTTACCCGGTTTCCTAAATGGCAAGCTGTGTTTTGCAACAATGGACAGAAGCTAGAACAGAATAGACTGAGATGTTGGGCTGACTCACAGGAGATCAGTAAGTATTTCTGATCTTAGTAGCAATGACCAAATGACTCCCTTGTCCTTTCCTTGGCCTTACAATCACACTGTTGAAATCAAAAGGACAGTAACAGATCATTTGCACAAATGATCAGACAGCTCAGCTCTGGTTTGCAATGAGGAGACGACTTTCGGGCTCAGAACGGATTCATTGTAGATGTACATCTTCTGCCCCGAGAAACTGGGATTCTAATAAAGGCAAACAGAAAAGGTAGAACCTGCAGACTTGACATTGATTAACACCTGTAGAGTGCTGAAAGGTCCCTGCGTACATTTTACCCAGCCAGATAAGATGCTGTGTAAAAATTCAGGTATAATCCCCATGTAAGAGAGAGAGACTCTCACACAAAGCAACTCCAGACAAACCCTAGGCTGCTCAGGGAAGTTAACATTCAAACAAGAAGTGCTTAGTAACTGAACATCCTCCTTAAGAGGAACACGTAATAAATAATAAAATAAAGGGGCAATGATAAATAGGGGCAGCAAAGCAAACGTAACTAAGGTTGTTTAAAAAAAGAACGAACGAATAATCTCTTCCGCTCAGCTCTATTCAGGATGCCCTTGTTTTCAGGTTCTGTCTCTCTGGCTTCAAAGCCAATAGTTTATTCATTCATGTCAAAGGCTGTTGAGACAAGAAGACAATGAGGTTATAGGCTGGGTGTTAGAGTGAGGGTGGAGTTGAAAGACTGGGAAGGGACAGTTTATTTATAGGTGGTGTCACATCCAAAAACAGTCCTACTTCGGATACTTTGAAGGTTCTTCAAGGCAAACTAGCAAGGAAAAAGACACGAGTCCCACCAAATTATGAAACCCTTGGTGGGGCTGGAGGGGGGACGGAAATAAAAGAAAGTGGACACAGAGGGTGGAAACTTTTTTTTCCCCTTCTTCCCACCAGCTCATTTATGTATTGTTCCCTTTATTGGCAAGGTTTTGGGGGTGAGTGCTAGTTCTTAAGAAGCAAGAAAGTGCCACTTGGAGACAAGACAACAATATTGCTTTGATTGCTCCTAGAAATAGCTGTGGCATGAACTGGCACACAATTCGATCTTGCACGAAGTGCTCCAAATTCATGAACTCAAGGGACAATCTTCCACCTCATCAAAAAGACTATGGTGGTCTTTTCCAAGCTCCAGATGTGCTAGGAAGTCACTTCTCAAAATCCACAGCTACACCAGTAGTTCTTCAAGAGTTTCCAACTTTCCTGGCCAATTCCCCCAGCATTCCCAGCCACGGTGATTAACAGGTGACATTTAGGCTGATAATTTCTCCTTTAATTGGTTCCAACAATAATTGTGTGCTTCCTATTAAAGGACCAGGCTTGTGAAGTCTTCAGAAAAGCAACCACATTCTGGGCCATACCACTTAGAAACTCTTGGGCCTGAACATGACCCAGGTATGTTCACTTTTTCTTGAGGACTTTTATGCTGGGTGTTTTCTATTTTAACTCTGCTTTTTGCTCTGTGTGGATAAGTGAAGGTGTAGTGGTAGAAAGAGTAGTGATGATGATAGAATAGTCATGACTATAAACTATATAAAAACCGTCAGACTCTGCCTCCTTTTTCCCTTCCTTTTATTGTATGGGTAATAATAATATAAAAAAAAAAAAAACCCTATAAAGTAGTGTCTTCCTAGGGAATGACAGCTAAATACAAGCAAATATTTCAGCAATCTTACTGGTAATGAAGGATGGAAAATAGGAAGGACTGGGGGAAAGGCGATCTGGTGTGCGTGTGTTTTTGGGAGAACACTCAAATTGATGGCATATTCTTTTATCCATTTTGGACTGGAAGGAGGTGCACAGCTGGTTTGTGATTTAAAATGATTCCAATAAATCAAGCCCATCAGACTCATCAAAAAGGCCCCATCTCTCTTTCTCTCTCTCTCTCTCTCTCTCTCTCTCTTGCCCCCCTTCTAAACTCTGCATCAGGGCCGAACAACAGCTGTGGAATGCATGACTAGAGGTGAAGTGGCAGAACTCTCAGCATGAAATTAGGACAGGGAAAAGGAATTGACTGCCTGAGCCTCGCAAACAGATCAGGCGGGCACATGAGAGCTCGCTGGCCAACAGGGTTGCACATTACAAAAGGGGTCCGGGGGAAAATGAGCCAAATGCCTATAGCAGCAGCAAACAGCCCATACAAACATCTTGGCCCAATCCGTTCTCTCCCCAGGTAGTAGAAAACATTTGCCCAATATTGATGTTTGCAATTCCATTTGTCCTAACGTGCTTCGTCTGGGTTGCTCCAGGCACTCGGGAGAAGTGAGATGAAACCCTGTGCTATTTGCTATTCCACACCCTTGACCACTTGTCTTGTCCCCTAGCAACCTATTTCAAAGTCTGTTTTTGAGGACAGAGGTAGGGGAACAGAGCGAGAAGTCCATCAGTGTACAGCGTTACCCGCTATACCGCCTAACAGACTCCAGTGTGTGCTAGCCACAAGGTAACGATGAATGTGGTGCTGGAATCTTTTAATACCCCACCATTGGTGGCTCCTGAATCCCAAAGGGCTGGTGTTTTACATAATGGGTGCCACCACAAAGAAGGCTGCTTCTAGTAACCACTAGATGACAGTCAGCAGTCCTACAGATCTACAGGTCATTCTAGGGATGTGTTTGGGCATGCTCCGAAGACTGATTTGGATTTTTGATGAAATCCAAGCAGCGGTGATGACTGTACTTTACCTTGGTCTGAGAAATAGGGGACATAAAATACAATAAGTAGACAAGGACCTTGGAAAGTAGAAATGTATCCTAGGGTATTATTGGAGGCATGACCCTTGTATCACTGTCTCAGACCACATGCTGCATTTTCAAGAAGGCTTTCACAGAATGAGATCAAGCTAGCAAGGAAATTTCCTGCTCAAGTTGATTACCATCATTGACCAATGGCCTAGTAGGGAAAGGGAAATCAAGGGATGGGCCCTGGAGGCTGTGTAGAGAGTGGGTGTCAAGGATGAAATCATCAATTGTCCTTGTGGAAAAGAGAAACCCCATCAACAGCTTCCCTTACTTCCTTGGGGGAGACAGGAGGGAAAGGGTGGGAGAGATCTTAATCAATATGTAAATAAACCCAAAAAGTCTACATAGTCTGATTCCCAACTATGACAACCTGGGACTGGCAGGGTATCTTGCATTTTCTAGTTTTTACACCCATAACACTAATCTGGATAGGAGAAAATAAATCAAGGAAGGAAGACTCTGTCAAAATCAGATAGAACATATTGAACTGATCAGTCTAGGAATTTATCTGCTAGTCACAAATGTAGCATTTTAGCAGAGATAATTTGGGGGGGGGGCTTCATTGCCACACTTTGAAATGGTCAGTAAATGCCACAATATTCTCCTTGAGGCTTACAGAATTTAGATCATGTGCTATGTTGTAAGGCACTTAAACCAAACAAATAAAAAGTAACACAAACATACTGAGTCCTAAACTCTTCTCCACGTTGTTCCTTCTTAAATGCAAGTCACTGAAAGCTAAGTATTTTTCAGATCTTTAGAAAGGTTTCTGAAAAGCAAGGAGCTACAGATTCATTCATCATCATTTGACTTGGAAAATGCACCACACGCCTATTCCATCTCCACCAGAGGTTATCCATTTTTTCTTTGGAGGGGAGGCGGAGAGGGGGGCATTAAAAAAAAAAAGACAGCAGCAACATAGCAGTGTAGTTGATGAATGCACTTTTGATCTGAAAAGAGGACACTGAGGAGTCTCTGAGCTTGGTTGTTTTCTTGCAAATGTTTTGTTACCCGGCTAGGCAACATCTTTGGTGCTAGAATGGGATGGGGTTTGCAAACCCCATCCCATTCTAGCACTGAAGATGTTACCTAGTCGGGTAATGAAATGTTTGCAAGGAAACAGCCAAGCTTGGAGAACCCCAAGGACTCCACAGTTCAACCCTGAGCTACACATATTTGCTTCTAAGAGGACACTGAGCCTCATACATAGATGGTATGGAACCCAGTTCAATCTATTGACTAGCTGGCAGATTCCAGTTTCCAGAGTCCACCAGAATGGACAAACGCTCCAGCAGAAATATTTCTGCATCTCTATGGCTTGTTGAGTTGGACAACGTTTCCCCTAACAGGGCCATATTGCCAAGAAAATCATCTGTAAGTTGATTGCAGATTGCAATGGAACAATGGACGTAGGGGAGGAGGTGGATTCCCAACTGGATGGATGTGTGTGTTTGTCTCTTTCTGTAACCTTCTGTTTCTTTCTTGTCCTTCTCAGAAGTTTGAACATATCTCAGTGTGCAGACCTTCTGTCTTCATGATACAATTCCCTCTCCAGCAGTCTGCAGCTTCCTTGCTTTCCCACACTCCCATTAAAGGAAAGACACTTAGTATGGAATTTCTCCCAGGATATATTTTCCATTGGGAAGTGTGGGCTGCCAGGGAGGTTACAAAGAACTGGGAAAAAAAAAGATGTCACAGAGAGCAGTAATTTTGGCTGTAGCACCTTCTATCACTTCCAACAAGAAAGGGAGCTCAAGAAATTTACCATCCAAAAATGTGCATGGTGACTTGCTGAAAGATAGGGGAAAGCAGGGGAAGACAGCCTCTGGGAATCAGGAAGTGTCACTCCATAAGTGGTAGCCATATACAATGAATGAATGAATGAATGAATGAATGAATGAATGAATGAATGAATGAATGAATACCTCAGTATGGAACTAGAATTAACACAATAGATTCAACCCACTGTCTCCTGCCTTACACTGAGCAATTCATTCTTTATCTCATTTCCAAGCCAAGCAAAAACTCACTTCAGGAAGGAAGTAGGGGCTGGGGGAAGACATCTCCCTCTGAGTATTAGCTCTCCCTGCCAAAAGTACTGGATTGGAGGAAATTAAAAACACGAGGGAGCTTCTGGTGAGGATTCATGGCAAACTAGAGGTCCCTGAAAGAGCGGCAGTGGCAGAAATTGATAAAGTATATAGAATAAATACAAGATTTGCGAGAATAAGAAATGTTCCAAGGGTTGTTTTGGTGCATTTTGTCAGGAAGAAGACAAGGGATCAAGTTTTGCAGCAGCATTTTAAGAAAGATTCGGCACTACCCACAACGGAGGGAGGGTTGGAGAAGATGAGGGCACTGGCTGAGATGACCAGATTGACTTCTTTGATCAGAGAAAAGGCAATAGCTACATTTCTTGCTGACTGGAAACCCCTTATAGACTTTTTGCATGAAACAGAAAAAAAAAACTTACGATTGATGGTTTTGACGATTAGACAGGGTAGATCATAGAAAGAAGAGAGTTAAGTTATGACCATAGATTAAGAGAGAAGTTTATAATTGTATCTATAACGGCTGTAAAGAAGATCGGAAGCTACTTCTTTGTATCTTTTTTCTTCCTTTTCTATTTTTCTTTCGCTTTTCTTTTACTTTTTTGCACTTTTAGCTTTTGCTTTGATTTTCTTACTTTATATTAGTTTCTATTAGTTTTTATCTTCCTTTTTAAAAATCATTTTATATATACTGTGTATACACACACACACACACACACACACAGAGTATACACACACATACACTCTGTATATATATATATATACACACACACACACCCTCTCTCTCTCTCTGTGTATACACACACATACACACACACTGTGTGTGTGTATACACACACATACACACACACACACACACCTGAAGCAAAACAATAATTGAAGCTCTGAGGTTGAGGCATATCCACCTAATCAGTGCCGTTCCCAGTGGGGTTAAAGATGTGCAGTGTGTATGTGTGTGTGTGTGTGTATCCAAAGATAATGCTTGTCTGTGGGTTGGGCTGCAACTTGGAGCCAAACCAAATTAAACTTTGAGGATCGAGACACACATCTTCAGACGCCTGAGCTGTGGAAACAGGGCCTGGGACTACTTGACCATCATTGCAGGTGTTTTCCATACACTTGGAAAAATGGAGAGAAGTAGCTTGGCTCACCTATGATCTGTCAACAGATCAGCCTCACAAAACTTTGCTGCCTTCCGTAGGGGTTGTTAAAAGCACAAAGAAGGCATCACGCCCTTAACACTCATCCCTCTGACTGTAAACAGAATTTACCTAAAACTGGCACAGCACTCTGAATTCCCTTCTGCTGTTGGCCACCCCATTCTCACCTTCCCCTAAAGCAGCGGGGTGCTGGTATATTTAAGCAAAACGGATGTTGGCCTAGGTGAAGCAGGGTTGGAAATATGGAACAGCTGCTAGTTTCAGGCCTCCCAAATGCACTCAGCATTCTTTTGTTCTCCCAATATAAGACAGAGGAATAAGAAAACAACAACTGCAGTCCGAGGGGAATAGCACAAGGGACACTTGTCAGAAAGTGTAGGAGAACATCAAACAGACAACAGAATGTTCGGAGTTTGGGGAAAATGATCTACAAACTGGAACTCAAGAGGAGTGCAATTATTTTCCCCACCCGCAACCTTGAGAAGGAAGGCATATATTTCATGACGTCCCTTGGGGAAGACTTGTAGCTTGGTGGTGGAGCACATGATTTTGCATTCCAGAATGGAGATCTTTGGCATTTCCAGACAGAATGAGAAAAGACTCCAGTCTGAAAGCCTGGAATGAGTCTGCCAGTCAACTGCAGATGAAAGGTGGACCAAAGTTCTGGCTTGTTATATCAAAAAGGCTGGAAGGAACTAAATTGAACCAGGCTGTCTGCAGAGTGCCAGGTGACTCAAAAAGAAAAAAAGAAAAAGAAAGAAAAAAGAAAAGAAAAGAAAAGAAAAGAAAAGAAAGAAGAAGAAGAAGAAGAAGAAGAAGAAAAACCCCCTGCATGTTTCAGAGAAAGAAAAACCGACAAGGGTGACAAGCCAAATTAGCAAGCCAAACTGTGTGGGAGATGGGGGATTCCTTCCATCAAATATTATGTTTTTATTTAAAGTAGTTATTTCTCTCCATCCGAGAGAGTGCCAGGGAATCTTACAGAATCATAAAAATAAGATTACCATAAATAAGCACAACACAGAAGGAAAGGCGATGGGAAGGGAAAGAAGACAAGATGGGAACTTGGGCACCAGCCCCTAAAATGTTGTGTCCCTTATTAGTGACTTCCTATCAAATTTGGGCCCTTTTGATATTGGGCACACTTGGAAAAGATTATTGTAGAGGAGGACATGATGTGGGGAGAGGCTTTTCCACCCCTACCCCTGAAGTATTATCTGAGTTAGGGGTGGGGATGAGTTTTTTATTATTATTATTTTAATATGCATAGCATGAGAAAATAAGTCCCCCCTTTTTTCCTCCCCTCATAGACAAACAACCCTCCAGATAAATGGGCTTCCAGCCTTTGAAGGACGCTGCATTCACAAAAGCTGCTCAAACTGTTTTTACTGTGTGTCTCGGGGCCTCAGATCTCCCATCCCCCAAATAATTTTGATTCGGGATGAATCAATGAAGTGGCGCGTTTGCAGTGGGTCCTCCTTGTCTGGTATCCAAAGGACATGGAGAAAGGGATGACGGTGACATGAAGAGAAACGAGTCCTAGGAGAAGGCCTTCCTGTAGAATGGATCAAAATGGAGGCACCTCTCTTGCTGTTAAGAAATGGCAGTGCCTGGGTTGAGCAAAAACATACCCATTGCTGTGCCGCGCAATAGTTGCCAAGAAGCTTTCTCCCCGCTTCTCCTGCAACGAATGCAAACTCTGTCATTCCACCCCCCACACACCGCCCCTTCAGACCCCTTTCTTGCTTCTTATCTCGCCTGGCCCTACCACAGCTGGTTAAAATTAGGCTGGAATTTTGTTTTTCTGTCAAGTGAATTTGGATGTGGTAAATCCTTCCCCGTCATGGCCACGGCCTTCCAGTGAGCTCTCAAGGCAGCCTGCAATATACTTGATTTAAGGAAGGCACTTTGGTTGGGGTGGTTTCCGAGTCAGAGACCGAGCTGCCAAGAGGGTCTTTGCTGATTTGCAGACAAAAGGGGCCTACTGAGCAGACCGGGGCTGACCCCTGGCAGGAGGTCAGGGGAGGGGAGAAGTGGAGCCCCCCAGGCAATGTCTGCTGCAGTGACTCTCCTTTTGCAAAGATGAAAGAATAGGCCGGACACCTCTAGGAGAGTGGGGTGCCACTCCTCGGCTTTGGGAAGCTACAGAATTGATGGGGAAATCATCCTGGAAGCCAGGATAATGGAGTACTAAAGATGGGAGATATTTACTTCCCTCGGTTCAAAGAAAGCGCTAAGCTTCAGTTGAACTTGATCCATACTCCGTGCAGGTATGCCAGTAATCAAGTTTCTCTTGCCCAGTTGGCTTTCAGTGCTCACGTTCCCACCGTTCTCCTTTCTCACTGGTGGGCTGAACACCCACTCTGGCTGTAAAACACATCAAGCAACAGATCCTCCAAGCCCAGCACTGATTCCATCAATTGGCCACGGCCTCTCTCCAGGCTGGGGCAAACTTCTGCCAGGGGAGTGGAGCTGAAACAATCTGTATCCAAAGTCTCTACTTCAGCCCAGGGTTGAATTCCATCCAGCCCAGCCTTGTATGCTTTGTCTGGCCAACAGCTTGCCCCAACATCAAAGGCAGAGGAGCTTCCAAGTCACTGGAGATGAAGCCAGTGCATTAGGTACTCAGATCATCCCAGTGCCCGTAAGATACTTCTCTGGAATGTACCCCATTCTAAAGGGTGATTCAGTTAAGGGATTGAGACCTGGGGTGCCACAAGTGTAAGCGATTCTAGAACCAGCTCTCTTTACAAGAATTCCCCCCCCCCCCGACTCAAGAGTAACAGGTAGGGAAAAGTATCCTGGCCCAGAAAGGTGATCTGGGGTGATAGGAAAGGTCCCGGAAATCTCAAAGGGATGGTGGGGAGCTCTCTCTCCAATCTGCTCACAACTACTGCACCAGTGGCCACCAATGGACTGAAGCCCCTTCATTTTAGGGAGAGGACAAGAGCAGGGAGAAACCTAGTGGTTGGGATGATTCAATATTTGTGACACTGTTCAGCAGCTGGAGCTCAAGTTGACTCTTTTTGCTTGTCGCTTGGCTCACCCTTGATGCGTCAACACTCTCGCCACTCTGTTCCAGTCTATTGCTTCCTATTCTTCCAGATCAGAACAGCTAATGTGTGTCCTTGAGTGATCCCCCCCCCCTCCGAAGGCAGCTGCCCCTTCCCCCCTGCTCCAAACAGCCAAAGAAAACCAATGTGCTATATTTATTTTCTCAAGACGAAGCCAGGAATTATTCCCGTAAGACTCGGCTTGGCTTCAAGAAGCTGTGTCTGCATGTCTCAAAACTTGCCTTTGGCAATGTATCTGGTGGTGGCGCTGCTAGTGTCTTTTCTGATTTGGAGGGGAGGTGACAATATTAGATATAAAAAAGAGAAAGAGACACAGGTAGGAGGGTGTGGTTGGGAGAGGAAGGAAGTGTTGTTATTATTTTGCAATACATTGATCTTTCTGCTCCTCTGCATGTACTGCACATACCTCTTCTGATTTTTCTTCAGGGTGAACTACATGTTACACTGCAGAGGTGACTCAAGAAGACCCATTGGAGAAGGAAGGAAGGAAGGAAGGAAGGAAGGAAGGAAGGAAGGAAGGAAGGAAGGAAGGAAGGAAGGAAGGAAGGAAGGAAGGAAGGAAGGAAGGAAGGACAGGTGGGGTCCAGCATTGCCAACCCTTTTGAGATCAATTTGATTCTCCCCAGATTTTCAGAGCTGTAATTGAAAGGTAAAATAAAATCTTGAAACTTCGATACATATTTGTCCATCCTTGCTACTAGGAGTGGTGTTGAATGAAAAAGCAGTTGGCAGGGTAAGAACCAATTCATCCATTTTTTTCTAAGACCAGGAATCCTATCGTGACAGCACATTGCAAGAAAGAAGGAGCTAAGACAAGCTGCACTAGAATACATGGCTTATCCCCCAAACCAGCATGACTAATGCACACTGTATTAGCAACGTAGTTACTGAAGGACCATTTAATTTGAGTCAGATTTGCAAGGGTAAATATCCACCTCCTGCTAATGATCTCTCCTCCCCTCTTACTCATTCAAGGTGTCTCTGAGTTGGATTTTGTTCTTCAACTTTTCTTCCCAGAGATGTGTGAAGTGGGCCTGATTTGGTGAGAACCTTCAAATCAGATCAGGAATTCAATCCAATCTGATTAGAAGCTAGGAACCAAATCCCCAAATTGTTCTCATTAGATCCAAATGCTTGAATTGCTTAGGATTAAATCTCTGAATATAACTGAGTTTGATAAGCAGAACACATGAGCATGTGCAGAAATAGTCTGATTTCACTCAGAGCAACAAATATTCATGCTGTGTTTTAGTCCTGGTGTAAGTGTTGTGGTTTCTTCCATCCCATACGTAATTGGAGAAATGTTGATCCTCAACCTAAGCCAATCTCCACACACACCCCTCCACTGTGCAATCATTGAGAGAGCCACTGCTTAGGGTCCCAACATCTCAACAGGGGAGGGGGACCTAGACTCAAGGCAGTCCTTCTCTTCGGTAGCCCCAGTGCTCTAGGAAACCTTTCCCCAGATCTCTGTGCTCCTCCCTTTGCTTTCCAGGAGGCTAGCAAAACCATTTTATTTAAGCAGGTCTCTACACAGGCTGCCATATCAGGTCAGATGAGGGCTAGTCTGGTCAGTTTATCCCCTAGTGTAACTTTCACTGCATGTTGCAAATTACTCAGAGCACTGGGATTAGGATAGTATACAAACACTTGTAATCACTAGATCTGTAAGGCTGAACTCCCCTTAGTTATATGGAGTACACTTTCCAGCAAGCACAACCATTGCTCAGTATCCTGGGAGCTGAAAGTCCAAATTGTCTAGAGGATGAAAATGTTGGGGTTAGGGTTAGGGTTAAGCTTGGAGTCTTCCTACAAACTCTACAGAACTATCGTAATGAACAGTCACTGTCCTTAAGGATAGCATGCCAAAAATGGCTAGCTTAGCTGTAATTTTGGGTGAAATTGTGGCTGTATTTTATGGAGGAGAACAAACTTCCCACTCTAAAGGGTGGATGTAAAAACTGAGGATTGAACGTATCCAGAAAATAGATACACAAATGAGCAAATAAGCACGACAAGAATGTGTTCTCATGCTGTGCCAAAATTTTTACTACTCTTCTTCAATCTGATACAAAATAAATTGTTTTCATTTTTTTCTCCACAAAGGACAGACAGAATTTATGATTTATATATCTGGATGGGCTACAATTTTCTTATAGCATTCTTAATTATAAAAAGACGGAGGGAGGGTTGTATGGCTGAATTAACCAGTCCGTGCAATACACTGAATTATAAACTAATCCAAAGAGCTGGCTTCACATAACATGCCAAGCAAATCTAAGGTTAATATTAACCACGTTTAGCAGCTAACAGGTTGCAACACTCCTGGTTAAAGGGGTTGTACGATCAGATTTCCATTGTGCAATCATACCTTTCAATGTCTTCAGTCTCCCAGGAAGACCGAAGGGAAGACAGAACGCGAGAGATTCTCTCCGTGAGTTTTTCCATGTCCGGGAGCAGTAGCGTACAAGGATGTGACAAAAACTCACAGGACAGAAGCTTCCCATCTCTCCTTGAAAGAATAAAGCCAGCGGGGAAAAAAAAAAAAAAAACAGCCAGCAAAGAAAGTCTAAAGAAATGCTAAAACAATCTGAGAATGAGCTTAGGGGGGAAAAAAAAAAATAAGCCTTTTTGCAGAAGGAAATACCTTCTGAAAACATGGAAGGCAGCTTTTGGCATGGTAGTACATTAAGCGACAGAAGCAAGCTCTAAAAAAACAGAAGCAACCTTTTCATTTTAGTTTGTTTAAGGAAATTATGAAGGTGCATGAACTCCCTAGCTGGTAAAGAGAATGCCTCTTTACCATGATGCTTGTCAGTTTCAGGATGAAACAGATGATTCCATCTTGGTTAACAAGGCCCCAATTTTCAATGAAATCAAAGTAAACAGCGCAACTATTCCTATTGCTATTTATTATCTATGTGATTGCCAGAATAATCCAAAAATGTTCATTACCCTCCAGAGATCCTAAGAAATCAGAATGTGGAATTGTTTGTTAGCTTGCTTTAATCGCCTGTTTTGTCTAGAGACCCTGCAATATATGAAGGCTTTTTAGTTTTGGGTGTTTTGCGTGCCTTCGACTCAGTCTTGACTCCTGGCGACTGCCTGGTCAAGTCTCCGCAGTTTTCTTGGCAAGCTTTTTCAGAAGGGGTTTGCCATTGCCTGCTTCCCAGGGCCGAGAGAGAGGGGCTGGCCCAAGATCACCCCGCTGGCTTCGTGCCCAAGGCAGGACTGGAATGGTCTCCTGGTCTCCTGACGTCTAGCCTGATGCCTTCACAACTATACCAGACTGGCTCTCTATATGAGGGTTAGGATGGGGAATGACACAAAATATACCTCCCATAGGAGGGGGAAAAGCAAAATGAGAAGAAATCTAGACCATAAATCAGGATTTGAGGGACAACAAGCTGCCTATTACCCTCCTCTGTTCCACGGCATTCTCTGAGCAAACTCATATAAGGCAACTTCCTCAAATCCAAACATATATCTAGTAGGATCTAGATGTAGGTGGAGATCCACTGGTGATCAAGCTGTCCATCCTCCCGCCCATATCTTCCATGCTTAGGCACATACCAGATTATTCCACTTTCTGCCTTTGTCTCAGGGTGCCCTGGGCAAGGGCCCTATGCAAAGGCTTGTCTTCTGAGGTGGGGTCTGGCGTGCAGGAAAAGATGTAGATGCCAGATTGCTTCCCTTGTTAACTCAGGAAGGCTTGCAAATGTTCATGTCCCCACTGTCAAAGTGTCTACAGACTTTCCAGCTAAGGACCCCTGGGCTGTTGATGTGGAAATATAAGGGAGGGTCATGGTCTTCGGTTTCCCTACAAACCTATGTCAAGAACCACCAGAGGTCCTATGTTGTTCTGTGGCCTCCGGATGTCTTACCTATATCGACGCTGTTCCCTACACAAGAATAGGTCTTGTTTTTATGTTTGACAATCAGCAAAATTGACAATTGCGGTACGTTATCTGACCACAGTCTGGATTCTATCTAAGCATGTAACCACTTCCAAAACGTTTGCCCCTTTTCAAGTTGCATCATGTAAGATATTAAGCATTACTGTTGTATAATGTCTGCTTGGGAAAGAAACTATTCCACATTCCACAATTATTTAAAAATTTGACTGAGTTTCTCAAAAGGATCCAATCTAATCTGTACATGGACCAAACATAGCTACACATTTTGGAGCAAAGAAGAATAAACATGTAGAAAGAAGGAGCATATTCTTCCACAGAATTGATATACTGCCATTAGGGTCCCATGCTCAATTGTGCTAATTCCTACACCCTCTAAATCTTTGATAGTGTTTGTAGATAAGAACTTGGGGTGGGGGGAGGGAAGGGAAGAGGGGGCGAAATGGCCGTGTGTGTAATTGGAAAGAATTCATAGTCAGAGACTCAATGATGAAGCCATACAACCCGGCCTGACTGTTATGAAGTTGGATGGTGTGTGTGAAATACTCAGCTAATAGGATCTGACTCAGAGATGATTTTCCTCCCTCCTGCTCTTAGCAGAGAATAATCTCAGCCTTTCCAGTTATTAGAAAGTGCTGCTCCTTTCCCACCTAGCTGGCACATCAAGCAGGATGCCTTTACCCATGTTATCCTACCTGCACATACTCCAAGAAGCGGGGGGGCCAAGCAAGCACTGCGGAGTACATAGTTGGCTTGCAAAGCCCAGAGAAACAGGGAGAAATGCACAGAAAGAGGCTGTAGGAGAGGAAACTAATTGAGAGACCCAAACAGGGCCTCCACAATTCTCAGCCAAGAAGGAATGGCACAGCTATATTACACAGGGTCAACTCCTGGGGGAAAGCCTTCTGTTTTCCTGCCTCATTCTCTGAGTGCTTTCGGATTTCTGCAGAGTGTCTTCTGCTGGTGGCTTTTTTTAGTTGGCCTGATCACTGCAATGTGGCAGAGAATCTTGATCCCATTGTCTTCCTTCTGCTACGTTCTTCATTGTGGTGGGCCCGGCTGTCCTGGCTACCCCAACTAAAGTTCTGCAAGTTCCACAGAAGGAGTTCCCCACTTATTTTTTCTCTTAGGAAGTCTGGGAAACCAAGAAATGTGCTTATGTTGGAGATGTGCTTCTACAATGAAAAACAGGACACTTACACATACCGCTTGGCCACCCTGTAAATGGTTTAAGTGCAGGAACCCTGTCTCTTAGCCTGATTTGCCCCAGCTCAGGGATAAAAAGCAAGTTTTACACTTAGAAGGTTCAGTTTCTCAGACCTCCAGTAGGTGAGGAGTTTGGGAGGAGAAGACCTTGGATGCATTTTTTCCAAATGTACTGCATTTTTGTAGGCTTTTCTCTTAAGGTTGAGACAAAGCTTCCCCTGGCTTTTTACCAGCTGATGCTCAAAAGACTGCAGAAGTAGGACAGAACCTATCCTATCATGTCGTTGCTGTTGTTGGAAAGTGCAGGAGATGACTGGTCTATTGTTGGGTAGAAGCCAATTTGTAATATTTCCAATATTATGGAGTGAGGGCTTTATATATAGAAGGCCACAGGCTAAGTCCTTGGCATCTCCAGTTCAAAAGGATCAGGGAACTTTGATGGAATTGGGTTGTCTTTCGCTGAGATCCCAAAGCAACCTGTCTTTTACAGCTGACACTTCTGACACTTCACCGGTGGACAGTCTTCCGCCATTTCTTCCAAGGCCATCTTCTGTTTTAGTTCTGAGATGAAGTACACGCAGCACTGGCATAGCAAACATGGTATTTGCTGGACAGTCTCTGTCATGGTGTCAAGAAGGCTTTTGTCTTGTTTTATGAATGAATGAATGAATGAATGAATGAATGAATGAATGAATGAATGAATCAAGAAATGAAATGAAATGAAATGAAATGAAAGCCATATCCAAGATCCCAGGCTCTGCCATCCAGGTTGCACACTTTGCTAAATGATCTCCATGCTCCAGACCCACCACAGTTAAAGAAATCCAAGCTAAACAAGCAGCTGCAAAACATTTTCCTTGTTGGAAGGGCTAATGTAGAAAGAATGAATTCCTAGATGGTCCCCCACTTTCTTTCATTTCCAGCCCAGCACTGCACTTTCTCCCTCTTCTTCTCAATTTTCTCCTCCACCCCTCTAAGGCTGCTTCTCCCTTGGCTTTAAACTTTACAAGAATTTTGGTCCATTGTCAGGGGTCTTCTAGGGGAGGAAAGGATGAAGGGGGACCAAACCTTTGCAGCTGTTTTAAGATACATGGCACTGGATTTACATAGACATCCTGACTGAAATACCTTGCGCTTTCATCCCAGGGGCCGACCTTGCCTGCACCATTTTGTGGAGCACACTGTGTCCCTCCCAGGAAAGCTCCATTTTGACAATGCATTCACAACCCAGCCCTTGTGGTGAACACTACTGTGGCCTTAAAGCCTTGAAACTGAAGGAACTGCAGTTCCTTTGCTCTTCTCTATTTTTCCCTCCTGCATCTGCTGATGTGCAGGTCCTCCTCCATCCTAGGCTGCACATTGCCTGACTCCCCTTTAATGTGCCCCCTAGCTTCACTTCAGCTGTGATGGGGGGAGCACTGACTCAGGAAACCCATGAACTATTTGAGAAAGGTCAGCTGGCAGCCTTCACCATCCTTCCTGGTTCCCACTGGATGGTGCAGGAGCCCCCTCTGATGGCTGAGTGGCAGATTTCACCACTACAAGGTATCTCTATTCCAGCTTTCCTGGACTAGATGCTTTAAGAGTGTCATTTGTAAAGGTCCAACCAGTTGCTCATTCTGCTAGGAATTGGAGGAGATTTAGTCCCAACATATTTCAAGGAAATTAGTCTCAGGAAAGCTGTTGTACACCATGGCACATCTTGAGAAAACAGATGTTTGAACTATGTCAAAATTTGACCAGCGAACCTAATTCCCCTCTCCTTCCTTCCTTCCTTCCTTCCTTCCTTCCTTCCTTCCTTCCTTCCTTCCTTCCTTCCTTCCTTCCTTCCTTCCTTCCTTCCTTCCTTCCTTCCTTCCTTCTGTAAAGCCTTCTCTTTTATTGCCTTGAATCTCTCCACATTTAATATTATTTGATTCAGAACAAATTTCTCATTGTGGCCAAAGGCAGGAGCAAAGAACAGTATTGTGAGAGAGGGAAAAGGTATCTCCCCAAGTCAATTATGACTGTCTACATCTCTAGACATCTCCCCTTACCCACCTTCACTCTAAGTTTTTTTGAAAATGCAAATGCATCATTTCCACTCATAGGAGAGCTGTTTTAGCACTTGAAACATTTGGACTTCCCTTTCCTGAATCTTCATCCTGTGTTGCTCTGTGAAACTGAGGATCTTGCCTCATTTTTGGGCCACCCAAAGAAATTGGCTTGGGGGGGAGGGGCAATGCAACGCAGTTGATGTCAACATCAACCCTGTTTAGATTAAAAGGGATTTAAAAGTGGCTGCCACGCTTGGCCCCCTTTCTACCACGGGCCAAATCTGCTAACCATCAATTTCCTGGCTTTAATTTGGAGGAGACAAGCACTAATGCAAATTAAGATGAACGAGGAAACAAAAGCAACGTTCATTAGCAATCCTTCCAAAAGACTTTTCTCTCTCACACACACACTGTCTTGCACTCTCTCCAGAGTCCTGCTGTCTGAGACAGAAGGTTAGTCATTTTTCATTTGGAGAGATATTGGCGTGACTCAAAATATCACCAAAGTTCCAAAGAAAGTGAAGCACTGGGTTCAAACCAGGAAAAGCAATCTAACATATAGGCAACAACAGAAGCAGTTTTGTCCCCCCCCCCCCCCCACAGCAGCAAAACAATTCCTACGAAATGGATGCTATGCTCAGCAACATAGAGCAGAGGCAAATTACGTTCAACGGATGAAGTCATTGCTTTGATGGAGAGCAGAAGGGCTACATGTGTATGAGACCGTGGACATTAACTTTATCAGCTGTGCAAGGAACAGGAATGTTCTTTGCATATCAGGCTGAAAGACGGCCTTGCAGGACAGCTCCATTTAGAACGGGAGGCAATTAAGCTTGTTCCACCGATGATTATGAAGAGATGAGGGAGGATGTTGAAATCAACTTTCCAGCTCATCTCTTTTTCAAGGCTGGGGGTGGGGGTGGGGAGGACAGGGCAGTTTGGAGTGAGGGCTGTGCTGAAAATGCTTGTGCTTTCTATCATCCTACTTCAGTCTGCTGGAATGGACTCTCTTGAGAAAAAGGAAGATGGATGGATGGATGGATGGATGGATGGATGGATGGATGGATGGATGGATGGATGGATGGACAGACGGATCAACAGACGGACGGACGGACGGATGGATGGATGGACGGACAGACGGATCAACAGACGGACGGATGGATGGATGGATGGATGGATGGATGGATGGATGGATGGATGATGTTCTTGGAGTATTTTAGTGGTGAGATGGCGGAAGGGTATAATTGAATGCCTTGTCTTTCATTGTATATCTATTCTTTGGCTGTCTGAAGCTCCTCTGACTTGCCACATTTCTCTTCAATGCAGGAGTTTTTAGGGATCTGGGAATAGGTTCCAAGGGGGCCATGATTTGGATAGAGGAAAAAAAAATACAACTTTGTTTTCATTAAACGCTAACTGAAATGTAGCTTTTCTTTCAACACGATGTATAGGCAACAACATCACTGATGGCTTCTAGACGCCAAAAAGGTTTGTGAAGGTCAATAAATCTCACCCTCTAAAATTATTATACCCTAAAAAAGGCATTGTCTTGTTATTGATTTGTGGGTTAACGAAGAAGCATAGATGTTGCTATATCCCTTTTTTTTTTTTTAGTATTTTGAAAACTTTTTTTTTTTAGTATTTTGAGAACTCTGAGCCTAATTGGTTCCCTTTGTAATACAATCAATATCTATGTATTTTATACAAGTATTTATAATTTTTTTCTGGGCTTCGCCAACCTCTCAAAGGGCTCCCTGGCACAAAAGAAGGTTAAGAACATCTGCTTTAATCCTAGAGGAAGATGTCATGAATGAACTCTTCCCAGGGATCAATTTCAGTTTGGGAACTAAGTGGGGCCAAAGATGTTGCAAAATAATGGACAGCTGAGTCACAGGAAATCATTTCTCCCACCGTCTGTGGTTTCCCTGCCTTCCTATTCTGATGTAGGGGAGTGTGTGTGTGTGTGCACGTGTGCATGTGCACGCACACCTTCAGATCGGTGTTGACTCCTGGCAACTGCCTAGACAAGTCCCTGCAGTTTTCTCAGCGAGATTTCAGAAGTGGCTTGCCATTGCCTCCTTCCTAGGGCTGAGAGAAAGTGACTGGCCCAAGGTCACCCAGCTGGCTTTGTGCCTCAGGTGGGACTAGAACCCATGGTCTCCTGGTTTCTAGCCTGGTGCCTTGACCCCTACACCAAACTGCTCTCCTATTCCAATACTTCCATTCAATACCAAGGAAAGGCAAGTAAGGAGGCTTGAGAAGGGTGGAAAGTTATGGAAAAGGAACAGTTTCCCATGTTCTCCTTTAATTTCAAAGAGGGAATGCCTCTTACTGAGCATTTTTTGTGATTTGGAAGTGTGGCCAATGACAGAAATATAGGGAACTGGAAAAAAAGAAAGAAAGAAATCACAGCCCACCTCACCCCAAACATAAACTCAGAAACACCTCTTGCAAAAGAATCCAACAATTCTAAAATGAGGTGGAAAACAGAAGCTTTTTCAGAGACAGCAGACTTCTAAGGAACTGGAGGACAGTTGCATAATATGTTTTGAGCATCAAAAGTGACCAGTTCCATCCCCCCTGGCTTCATTTATTTAACCCCTCCCAAGATTGTGGCATGAAGTTTTCACAGCCCTTTCCAACTGAATCTGTGTGCATCGGGCCAAACTGTCTGAGCGGGAGCAGTAAAGAAGCATGCCTGGGCTTGTTCATCCAGAGTCTTTCTTGTCTGGAAAACTTAGTTTCCAGTGAATGGGAAACATGCCTGGTTTCTGAGTCTGTCATCTGCCTGAAAAATGTCTTGGAAGTGCAAATTATGTTGAGTATAAGAGCTGGGAAGAGGTTGCATGGATTATGCTGGAAGGGAGAAGGAGAAGGAGAAGGAGAAGGAGAAGAAGGAGGAGGAGGAGGAGGAGGAGGAGGAGAAGGAGAAGGAGAAGGAGAAGGAGAAGGAGAAGGAGAAGGAGAAGGAGAAGGAGAAGGAGAAGGAGAAGGAGAAGGAGAAGGAGAAGGAGAAGGAGAAGGAGAAGGAGATGGAGATGGAGATGGAGATGGAGATGGAGAAGGAGAAGGAGAAGGAGAAGGAGAAGGAGAAGGAGAAGGAGAAGGAGAAGGAGAAGGAGAAGGAGAAGGAGAGGATGGTGGTGGTGGTTTAGGATCAATTCAAGCTTTATCAAAAGACAGCCTCCACCTTTCCCTCCTTCTTCTGCACACGTTGGTAAGCTTGGCAGGTGACTTAATAGAAGTACAAAAGCTATGTGCTAGGACACAATTCAACCCAAATACAATTGTTCTCTGGTTCTGATTTTTCAATATGCAGGACAACAATGAAAAATATGTGACTCTCAAAATGAGAGCCAAAGAAGAGCACTGGATCGTTCCAAGGCCATTCTTCTGCACCCCGTGGTGACCAAGCAGATACATTCAAGGCACTCATTAGTATAGACAGGAGGATCAGCCTCTTCCACTGCTGTTCTACAACAGCTGGAATCTGTAACCATGTTGCCTGTGATTCTAGGGATAGTAAACAGCTGCCAAAATTATTAGCCACCCTCCAGCACTTTTTAAAAAATTTCTATTAAAACGATCTAAATTGGTGACCCTCAGCATGCCTGCTGGTGGCGAATTGTCTGCATTGTGCCAGAAGGTCCTTCTTCTCCCTGATTCAGTCTCTGAATTTAGTCTCAGTGGATGACCACCCACTTCTCTCTGTTTACATGCTTCCCTGCACACTCCCCTCTCACCTGCCTACTTGCTAAGCTGAAAAGTCCAAACAGTAATTTTTCCTCCATAAGGAAACGTCCCTTGACACCTAAATATTTTGCTTCTCCTTTTCTGGAGTGCCTTGGGGAAACTGGCTGTTTTTGTGGAATAAGAGAAAAACTTGTCCTTGAAAGGAACAAAGCTCTACCTCCCCTCCTCTAAAAATGAATGATGACGCCACTTTCTGAGATGGGAGGAGGAGAGCTGCCAAATGGTACAACACTGACTTGTAGGCAGGCAAGGAACTGAAACAGAAGCCTTACAGCCCTCTTGTGGAGCACACTGAAGGTGCCCCTGAAAGCTTGAAGGAGTCAGCCATCAGCTGCTGTGCACCAGAAGAAGCCAGCCAGCCAACTTCATCCAGGCTAAGGAGCTACACTATGTTACCACTTTTCTTTAGGACCAAGCTGGGGAAGTATAAGACAGCAGCAAACCAACATTGGTTTGATGGGCCTCAGCTGCTTGCAATGCATGAGGACTTGTGGATGAGGGAACCACCGGTCCTGAGGCACAGAAACCATTTTATCCAAAACCACGCAAAGGTTCTTGTAACAAAGGTTAGATTTTGAAAAACCAGATTGTCAGAGATCTCCACATTCAAGTCTTGCACCATGTGCTGTCATGCTCACAAGCAAGTGCTTAGAGATTTGGGTGGTGGGGCAGAGACCATTATGCACTAGTAGTCTTCTCCCATCTTTAAGCAGCCAGGAGACTCTGATTTGGGCCGTCAGAGATCAGCATGGCCTCCCCACTGGATGCTGTGATGGAACTCATCTGGTGTCCCCAATAGCATGAGATGATGACAACGTTGATGGCAACAAAGCTTTTCCTCCCAAAGGAGTACAGCATAGTAAACAAAGCAAGTTTACTCAGCAAGCAACCCAAGTTTATTTTCCACCAAATTTGATTTTAATTTCATTCATGTGAGACAAAGTTATTCAAACCACTGCCCTATCATTCCTTGGCCATCTCTCTGTAAGGAAAAAAAGGAAAAACCAACGAAACACTTAAAAAGATGAAGGATTTCATCTTTCCTTTGGCAGCCGTATAATATTTCTCCCAATCCTTTTTGAGATGAAGGGGCCAAGGTTTATAAAACAGATCAGAGCATCGCAGAGCACAGCAGGTCCTATCTTGGGGATTGGGACACCTGGATAGAGAACTGAGTTGGACGACAAGGAAATGTCATGGCAGAAAGCCACTTAAATGGTGGCTATTAGGTCCAGTGTAACAAGGACAAAATCTGATTATAATTGTAGCAATAGGGCAGGCTAAGAAGCATTGTTTTTCCCCCAGGGATATGTGCTTGTTCTAAACCAAATCTCACTGATACAGCGCAACTATTTATAGAACCTGAGAACATTGGTGTCCGTGATCATGTTAGACTCATCTGAGGTTGCAAACTCAGCTCTCCAGGCAATTCTAACCAGCTTCCTCCCTTAAAATGCAAGTGTTTCCTTGCATATTAAACGGAGAAGTGCACATCCTCGGGGAAAGATTAGTAGAGGAGTTATTTCCGCTCCATGTAACTCATGTTTAACTGTACTGTATCTTGGGACATGAGCAAACCAGTAAAGATTGTTTACCATGGTTGGACCTTCATACATCTAAAATGATTCACTGAAACTAGTTTTCTGTGGGGCAATCCTAGTTTTGGTTTAACTTTAAGGTCTTTTTGGATATAATGAGTGCTCTTCCCAAATAGCTGATTGCAGATAGTAGTCATGGAATAAATAATGCAAAATTATACTGGGGCAATGGTAGAAAATTCTCTGCTGGAGATACAGTCATGAGCTTTCTTCTGGTACAATCCAGAGGCCAGCTTTAATATTGCCAGTGCAATAAAAATGAGCATTTATTCTAAGAGCATATTTGCAAGAAAGGAACTCAGTTTTCCTTTCTTCTTGACATATTAGTTTTTCTAAAAGATGTGGCTTTTTAGGTGCACAGAAGAATATATTCTCCACCTGCTGCTAGTAGAGTGATATACATTACAAATCTCTCTTTTTGTTCCATGTTTTTATTAATGCCTGCACATTAAAACATGGAACATATGTTTTTTTCTGTCCCTCTTCCTCCTTTTGAGGTCCTCACTCTTCCACCAGAGCAGCAAAAGTGTGACAGAGAACATTTTCCGAGCTGAATATTAGTTCCAGATGCCTATAAGAAACGTCAGTTTGTACATCACCCTGTAAAAAACACACATCTCCTGCTTTCAAAGGCAGAAACCACTTCTCCTATGATCTAATCTTCTGGCTCGCTCGGCGGCCTCACATGCAACTCATTCAGGCAGTTGGGGGGTAGCCTGTCACACCTCCCTCAGCTGCCCCCTACTAATAGTGAACACCTTGCAAAGTAGCAGATCCAATGCATCGTTGCAATGCATCTCCGGCTCTTTGGAGCATTGCAATCCTTTCTGCAATGCAGATGGCTTAAGAAAGAAGTCTTCTTATGGTTCTGGTGGGGAGGGGCTCCTCTGAGGGGCAGTAAAGGGATGGCTTCATACCCTGTGGGTGCCATACTGCTTCAGAATGTTGCTCTGGGACTGGAGAGACCCAGGTTCAAGGCCAACTTTAGCTGTGAAAACTCACTGAGTAACCACTATGGGTCAGTCAAAGTTCAAGCCAGACAAAGAGGCAACAACTGCCATTCAAAAAGAGGATGGCAAAAGCCTTTAAATACATCAAACTAAAACCCAGAAACCTGCACTCTGGGAAACCATCCTGCTGGTATAAATGCTTGCTATTTAACGCTGAGCCAAAATGAAGCCCACATTCGGGTCAACCAAGCATCTAAAGGAGAAAAGGATGCAGTGATGCCCCCACAAAGAAAGTTTTGTTTTGTATTGCCATATAACATACAAGTTTCAGGGTAAAAGAGAGAGAAAAAAAACAGTTCCAACAGAAGATCTTAATATTCAGGCCAATATATAGGGAGAAACTTTCTCCCAAACCATTTAGGATTTTTAGGTATAATCACGTAGCAAACCGTATGTGATAAATGTGACACTCACAGACACCAGTCAGATGACACATGGGCAGCTTGCAAATCTGGCCGCATGTGCAACAAGCCCCATTGTCCAGGAGAAACTTCTCCCCAGATTCTGAGGCTTTGCTGAAACAGCAAAGAGCAAAGCTTTTTAAGCGGATGAGTTTGTACAGTGAATGCAACATGACACATGACACATTCTGAAGCTGTCCTGGCTTCTATTCTCCTTTGGCAGGAACCCTGCATGAAAATAAACTTTCTTGGATAGTGGAGAACCTGTATTTGACTTCCCAAAAGCTCTGGGACAACAAGAAACTCGGACGGGTCAATGCTGCCCCCTAGATGCCTTTAAGGCAAGATACTCAACTGCACACAAACATTGGAAGCAGACTCCTTCTCCCTCTCATGCATAAAACTTCTCGATTTGTCTACTAATTCCTCTGGAGCCAGATCCACGCTCCAAAATGCCTGGCAGGACAACACACAGATTTCTGGGCTTCCAGAACAGGTAGCAGAGAGATCTCAGATAGACCACACAATGAAGAGCTGCAGCTAACCAACTGAAGGGCCATGTTGGGTTAGAACAATGCTTCAACTAGCTCTACTCCTCTGAATGGATGCTTCGAAAGGGGAGAAGGGAGGATAATTAAGGGGTTATTCGTCACACGCTATCAACAGTCTCAGAAAAGTCCAATGATACCTCAACCGAGAGTATATGTGACCAAAAAAAAAAAAGTCATCTCAGATGACAGGTTATGCAGAGATGAAGTTCAGTCAGGGCATTGCCTGGTATAGGGAAGGTCTGTGAAAAATAGGAATGGAGAACCAGATATTGTTGAACTAAAATGGTCAGCTAAGGAAGCTGCTGTTGGGTGCTCAATTCAACAACATCTAGGAGAAAATACATCTCCTTTGCTGATTACACAACTCCTTTTGTCCTTGAATTTTATCTAGCTGTTTATGATTATCTAATTTCAAGAATGACTTTTGAGTTCGCTTTTCCCTTCTTCCCTCCCTTTTCCTTTCAGGGGAAATATTTAACTCTGCAATCTTGTAGCGAAAGAGTGGGCTTAAACATCTAGGAATAAAATATTAAAACAAGTAATAAGCCATTGGAACCTAGGAAACTGTCAGAGGTGAGGTGTTCCACAATGCCTCCAACATCTACTCACCTGTGTAGAGGTCAGTGTCAGTGTATTCATCCACCTTTTTGTGATGCAAGATATAGTCTGAGATTTTTGTTCCAATGGCTGGTTGGACATCCAGCCACTCCAAGGAGACAACAGTGCTTGAAGGTTCCACGTTGGGAGAAAGCCGCAACCTGGGCAGAATAACAAAAGAAATGAGGGGCAGATTCAAAATCAAACCTTCTGTGGTGCTGGAAATTGAGACAGATTATTGTAAAAATAATTTGTGATCAGACACCACACAGGACCCTTCATTCGCAGAAGGATGGGTTTGGTCTTCTAGCCTGCTACCAAACACAAAGTCTACTTTGCCCAACTCATCATTTGGGATCCAAGAGGGATGGAGAAGGGTTTGATTTTACACTTCAGCACAAAACAGATATCTCTACAACCCATCGTGCTACAAGAAATATAGGCCTCTTTGCTTTTGTCATGGTTTACTCAGGGTAGCTGCAACTGTTGCATCCTTGTGGTTGCACCACCAAGCTCAGATTCCCTTACAAGTCTTCTTCCCCTACAAAAGAAGCTTCTGGCTTTCCTCTCATCCTCAGAGTGGATGGTGTACAAATTATTTATCAGTTAGAATTAGATATTTGTGGTAGAGAAACTACTTGGGATTTCTAAATATTTAGAAATTAAGAAGAGTGGCTTTGGGCCAATTCGATGACTGCAAAGAGAAACATAGTGCTGTTGCTCTGAGTGTGTCTGCTTTAATGTGCCGTGCATCTTTTCCCTCACTATGCAGCCTCCCAGGCAACCCTGGCTTCATTAACTCTGTACCTCTTCCCTTGAGATTGAGTGGGAGCCATAAATGCTGCAGAGCACACTAAAGAGATGATTTCCTGTTACACATCTTTCCACACTTTTAAAACTTCCTTGTCTGTCCCTGCTTAGTCTGAAAAAGCCTTATGGGAGGAATTCCACCCAGTCCCCGGTCGGGGTTTGAATGGAAATATGGAGATCTAGGGAGGGGTAGTGGGAGGAAGGAATGTCCTTGAGGAACAGGAGGAAGAGCTGCAACCAAGTCAGTGGTCAGATAAAAGAAATCTGAGTCTGAGCCAGAACTGTAATCTGAGAAAGCGTCTCAGACAGGACCCTCCCTGGCTCTCACCATGATAAAGGAAGGGAGGAGGGAAGCATATTCAGACTTACAAGATTCTCTTTCAAGAAATAAAAGTAGGTTTAGCATTCATGACGTCAGTTTCCTTGTCTGGTCTGCCTTGAAGGGCTGACAAGAGGTTGCAGGCATCCAGAGAGAATGTCCAGTATAAATCTGTCTCCCACCCTGAGATTCTCATGTCTATTTGTCTTCCCTTTTGAAATAAAATTCAGAAGCCATTTATTTCCCCTATTTATGGGGGAAAAATACAAGGGTAATGTACATCATATTAAAGACTGATGCAAAAAAATAAATAAATGGGGGGGTCTTTTGGCTGGACAAATGCACACACCACCCCGGTTGGAAGAGATACTCACACAGGCTGGGGAAGTGGGCTGCAGCTAGGGAGCCCATTCTCATCAAAGGCGTTGAGGTCGCACCGGCACCAATCCTCAATCACATCTCCTTTTCCTGAGCACCAGTAGGAGCTCATGAGGGCTCCCTTGAATGCCTGGAAAGAAAGAACAGATAAATGGTTTTGGGTGAATGATGAGGTGAATGATTGAGGAATGCTGGGACCTTGACAAAAATCTGTCGGTTGTACTAGCCGGGACTTCATCAATACAGGAAGAAAGATGTTGCAGAATCCTGACTCGTTCCCTGTGTCAATCATCAGTTCTGACGTCTAGAACAGGAGCATCTCTGATGTTTAGATGCAAGGGTTATGTGCTTTTTTGTACATCATTACATGTATGAGGATATTCAAACTTTCAGGGGGGAAAAAGCATTGGTGGGATAAGGGTTGGATACTTTGATATCATCGCTCCTTATTTCCTTTTGCTTTTGAGCATGGAGGGAAAAAAATATTTCTGTGAGCCTCCATCTGCTCCTTGGAGTGACAGTCCTAATGGAAAGGCTTGTCTTCTTAGCAAGAATTAAACGCTCAGACCTTCATCTGGACCCCGTTCAGAAAACAGGCAGTCAGTGGCCCAGTAGTTTTAACCCAGCCACTTAACAAGAAAAGAAATTCTACCAAAACCAACAGGATCTCCTTCCCAAGACACATGTTTACAATTCATCCTGCCTTCTTAAAAGTCCATGCCTTGCGGGTCTCATGCAGACAGTAGTCCAAAGTAAAACATTTTCTTCATGCTGACTATAAAAGGAAAGGGTATAAATAGTAAGCAGGACCACATTCTCCACTGTTTGGGGCTGAGACCCATCAACTTTCCCAAAACTGCCTTTTCGAGTCATTCACATCTGTTGTTTTTGCCTTCCAGATACTTCGGAAATGTTGCCATTTCAGCAACAAGGAGCAAAGGAAGAGAGGAGCAGAAGCTGAAAAAATAATTGGGTTGCATTTGATTCCAACCATAAAGAAAAGGTCAGAAATGGGTTGGGTCTGTAGACCATTTGGAAATTAAATAATAGCCAGTACAAGACCTTCCTTAGTAGCTGCATTTGGGGCCACTGTGTAGCACGTGTTTAAGAACAATACTCTAGTTTACTCGAGTGAAATACTCTGATACTATATTCTATACTCTATAGTACTCTATATACTAAAAACACTAGTGGACACAGTATTCACTTTCAGAGCTGGATACAAATTAATGTAGGGCCAACAATGTGTTCAATCATTTTCCTACCATTTAACATCCCCCTGCCCCCCCAAAAAAGACCCAAAATCCTAATTTAATTTTAAATACATTTGTCACAGGAGAATAAAACTTCTCACGGGCGTGGTAAAAGTTCTAACATTTAGCTTAACCATAGAATGGCAGGGAGTGTGTGTTAGAGGTACCCTTCACTCTCCAGCCACTCAAGAATGGGGCACCCCATTCAGGTGAGACTGTATCTCTTCATCCTGCAGCAACTGCATGGCGTATTTAAGCCCACTCCGTACTGACGTTCCACCTGTCCCTTCTGAAATCAGATGACTTTATAACTTGGCTGGGCCAGGTGAAGGCACGGAAGGTCACGCCTTGGCTAGGTCATGGAAGGTACAGAAAGTAAAGACTCTGGGGATGAAGGAAGGCTGGCCAGAAATATAGTGGAGAGAGGAGTATAATTGTAGAAAAAGAGTAAATTAGACTCATGAAATACCTCTTCAGCAGGTACCGGTGCTACATTTCCCCCCAATAACTAGCAAATTCTAATTCTTTTTATTGATCCCTCCCAGGGAAACAGTGTCGTTCCCTCGACGAGAACTGGAATGAAGCTATCTTTTCCTTTGTGTGGTGGTGGTGGTGGTGGTGGTATTTCAAAGCGATTACTTTGCTATCCAAGTAAATGAGGACCAAAACAAAACTGCAGCACAGACCATTGTTGGTGCAGGTGGAGATATCCTTATTTTTTGTATAACATTTCCAGCGCTTGCCGTGTCTTCGCTGGGTTTGGGATCGATCTGATTTGTAGTGATCTGGAAGAACCTACGATAAGGGCTAGACTAAAATGAATGACACAAACTCAAATGTAGTGGTTTGAACTGTGGTGCTGGAGAAGACTCTTGAGAGTCCCCTGGACTGCTAGGAGGTCAAACCAGTCAATCTTAAAGGAAATCAACCCTGATTGCTCATTGGAAGGACTGATAATGAAGCTCAAGCTCAGATACTTTGGTCACCTAATGCGAAGAGAGGACTCTTTGGAAAAGACCCTGATGCTGGGAAAGATGGAAGGCAAAAGGAGAAGAGGACGGCAGAGGATGAGATGGTTAGAGAGCATCACTGAAGCAATGAGCATGAAACTGAGCAAACTCAGGGAGGCAGTGAAGGACAGGAAGGCCTGGCGCAATATGGTTCATGGGGTCATGAAGAGTCGGACACGACTTAACGACTGAACAACAACAACAAATGTAGTGGATGGTGATATTCCAGATGATGGGTCACTTTGGGAATCTTACGAGCTGCTGCCCTATAGCCTAATCTGATCATGTTTAATGTCTTTTGTTTCTTACTGTAAGTTGGGCTCCGCTTTAATCAGATCCTGAGGATACACAGGCACAATATGCTTTGCCTCAACCTTTCAGGAAACAAAGTTATTCTTGCAATACATCCATCAAGCTGCATCCTCCTCGCTCATTAGAGTGAGTTCATACCACACACCTTAACAGGGTTACACGGTCACACATGAATGTCCATTTCTCCCTTCTGCTTCAATTCAATTTGTTGATATTTATTGAGCAGCAGCTGATGTCAAACACATACAAGAGAGGGAGAGTGGAGTGGGGGGTAGTGTGTCAGTTGAACTGATGGGAAAGGTTGAAAGAGCTGGGTGATTTGCTTTGAATCAGAAGTTTGAACAACTGGAAATGGCTGGGAGTGTGAGGCCAGGCAGAGTGGGAGCCCAAGGGAGAGATGTGAGACGTCTTAGTGTGAACGCTTTGAAAGTTCAAAGCAGGGTAGGAGAGAAGGGTCCTCTGTCTTCATCAGGTTGTTGTTATTCTTAGAAGACTTTCCCATAACTGTTTCTTGCTATGCCTTTCCAAGCAAGTATCTCATAAACATTGGAACAGAGTTTCCTTCACCCGGTCATCAGAGATGGTTACAACAAAACTGGTGCAGTTAAGTTCTCAGTGGTCATATATGGACCTCCTTATTTTAGATAATAGTTACTGTAAAATATGGTTTACAAACCCTTGTTTGGGGTCACTAAACCTTGTTTGCCCATTCTGCTAAGTGGGCTTTGAGCATTGGCCCTAAAGTCCTGACCTTGCAATCCCACCAGCCCTTAAAAGCTACTTGAGCAAAGGAAATGATGACTCACTAGTGAGGCTAAGTCAATCATACACCAGGTCAAGACCCCAAAGTTCTAGTTGTAGACATATTACTCAGTGCTGGGCAGAAAAATTGTCCTGAGTTTTTCCAAAAAGTTCTTACTGATTTTGTTAAAATGGAATTTGCTTTGGGGTTCTTTCAAAGGAGACTGGAATTCCAGGGAAATTCTAAGGAGTGGAGTGGATGGTTCTTATTCAATGATAACATGATCAAGAGGTGTCCTACTTTTCAAAAACTATTCTCTTTCCAGCAATTTACGGCCTCCCTGGCTTCTCATCCTCGTAACTAACCTATATGTTCTGCCCCAAGGGGAAAATTAAGGAGGAAGTTGCTCCCATGGGCCTTTTCCAGATCTGGATGTAAGGGCAGACAAAGAATTTGCAAAGAAATGGACAGAGATGTCATAGTAAACAAGAGTACTAACAAATACTTCTTTACCACCTTCAACAATTAAGTCAGTTCAAAAAACACACCAAGAGAAACTCAAAAGTAGTTTTCAAGCACCTGGAGAATGAACCTCTTTCAGACCAGGAAAAAGAAAACCTTGAGAAATCACCAGGCAGGTTTGAGGACAGCATTAGTGTTATTTGCAAACTCCTAGGAGGAACAGTACAAGCAAGGACAAGATGTTGCAATTTGGGAAGGATGATGACAAATCCGGAATATGGATCCAGAGAAGTTGACATAGAAAGTAGGAGGCAAGCTGCATATAAACATCCTTGTCATGAATTACAAATGTGTGATTTAAAA
Source organism: Python bivittatus (assembly GCF_059951505.1). Taxonomy (NCBI): domain Eukaryota; kingdom Metazoa; phylum Chordata; class Lepidosauria; order Squamata; family Pythonidae; genus Python; species Python bivittatus. The sequence continues at coordinate 3,262,093 of NW_028277076.1, read as the reverse complement.
CAAAAATAGTGGAAAGGGGGTTCCAATGATCTCATAGAAGAAGGGTAAGCGGCTTTTGAAGTACCATGGATTACTGAAACTATTTTCTACTTGGGAAAGGGAAATGTCCCACAGGATTGTGATTTTTTATATGTATTAAGCTGACTTCAAACTTAATAGCAAAATAATGATGAAGTTTGCTGGCAGGAGGCTTTGTCCTTCTAATGTTCACACCCTCCTTTCATCCAGCTGTTGTGACTCCCAGGGCCTGAGATCCTGAAGTTCATCCTATGGAGACTTCAACACTGACACAGAAGAGGTCACAGGGACAGAAAACATTCAAGGTGGGCAGTTTATGCTGAGTGAGTGTTATGGATACAAGCCAGGGGAACAGAAGACAGGACTGGAAAACCCAGACAAACATTTATGTCCTGTTGACATCACTCTTCTTGGAGAGGTCTTTTAGTGCTCTCAAAGTACTCAACTGTAGTGTGCTTGGGAAGAACTTTCCATAATCATTTTTAACATATCATCATCATCATCATCATCATCATCATCATCATCATCATCATCATCATCATCACAGTAGAATCAAAGAGCTGGAAGAGGCCATGGAGACTATGCTAGAAGGTCTAGAAGTCAAAGAGTTTTAGTTTGGAGCTTAGAAATATCTGTTCTATGGAAGAAGAAACTTCAGCTACCATGTCAATCTGAGAGGAAACACAGAGGAAAATCTGCAACTTCTGAACATGCAATGCAATTCTTTGGTGGAGAACCAATGGCCAACCAAGCCCTGTACATGGAAGTTTAAATCCAGAAGGGACGCTAATGGAGACCATGAACATGTGAGGCTGATAAAGTTGGGAGGGAGGGAGGGAGGGAGGGAGGGAGGGAGGGAGGAAGGAAGGAAGGAAGGAAGGAAGGAAGGAAGGAAGGAAGGAAGGAAGGAAGGAAGGAAGGAAGGAAGGAAGGAAGGAAGTCATCCCTAGAGTGATGCTGCTGTAGGAGTACTCATACTAAGTGAGGATCCAAGACATTATTCCTTTCAAAACAGGGTTCAGATGAAAATCCACCCTTACTTAACCAGGGCTATAACAGATTCCAATCCCATTTTTACACCCATGCAAATAGGTACAAATTGTTAGTTCATCAGCCGCATCTTCAAAGAAGGTGAGGGAGAGAACTGAATCTTCCAAACTGAAGAGTTGCTGGTGGACGTTCCTAGCTGCTTCCACTCCAAATTCATCATAAAGCACACCCATTTCCTGCTAAACTGTTCTCCAAGCCCCCAGGGTGCCCCCAGGCCTGACTTTGACAAAAGAACTATAGCTCACAGCCCCCTTCTTTTCATGTAGTCCTGAACCTCTGGCCCCCTTTGGCACTGTCAAACTCATACTGTTGCCCAGTTTCCATCCCTAGTTCAATTGCACCGACCTCAAACTGGTGCCAACATCTGGGAAGCAATTAAAAAAAAGGCGATTAATTTCTTTTCTAACTTGACTAGCTCTCTCTTCCATGGTGCTCAATCCTGTTGTTTCCCCAAATATACACATCCTGGAAAAAAGTGTAGAAGACATACTTTTGTACAGCAGCTCAGTTAACAATCCCATAGGGGGTCCTGCTGAGAGCTGAGAGACTGACTCATCTCTCTCTCTCTCTCTTTTTCCAAGTAGTGACTGCAATTGCTTACCGGGGCCCCAGGATGCTTGTTATGAATTACCTTTGATTGTGTCTATCGTCATAAGGTCCTCTTCTCACCCAGCAGACAAAAGGTTGCTATTAAAGGGCAGATGGGATAAGACCTATACAGGGAAAGCTCTGGAGAGAGCTACACTCAAGGAGAACTTTCTTTTAAAGGAGGAGAGGAAAGAGAAAACAGGAGAAAGCCGGGGAGGAAGCCAAATTTCCCAAACAAAACATGTTCATAGGTTTCATAGGAGGCAAAACATGTGGTCTGTCACCGGGCTAAGATCTAGGCATTCATTGCGAGAAGATGGGAGATGAATTCAGATGGAAACTCTTGCTTATTAAAACAAGGCGAGGGCCATTCCAGTTCCATTTTTGTACCTGTAAAAATAGGTCCTATTACACCCTTAGTTGACTAAGTGGCAACCAGCTAGTTACGTGTTTCCATTCACTTCACAGCCACAAACAAATGAGTTATAAACAAAACATCCCACTTGTTTGTTTGAAGAGGGCAAGTAACCGAGTTTCTTAAGCAGACAAAACAAAGAAACCAGTCAATGATCTGCTTCATCCTGAAAGGGAAGAAAGTCACATCAGCCCAGTGCACCACGAAGATACCTTCTAGATTAATAGCTTCTTGATAATAGTTTGCTGATCTATGAAATTGCATCTCTCCATCTCCCTATCTCTCTCTCTATCTCTCTATCATCTCAATCTCTATCTATCTATCTATCTATCTATCTATCTATCTATCTATCTATCATCTACTTACATTGTTGTGGTCAACTGCTGTTTGCTCCCACTCCCTACTCACCTCTCGGGTCTCGTTGTCCTGGATGAGCATATACAATGGGACAATGTGGTTGATTTCCAAGAGCACAGGGGTAGGGCTGAGTTGCTCCTTGCCTGCCCGGTGGCAGAGATGGCAAGTAGAAGGGCACCGGCCCTTTTCTTCACAGTGGATCTCCACGCCGGAGACCAGCTGATCATCCGACAGCATCTGGGCTGTCAACAGGCCAGAGAGATAGGTGATGAAGGGCATGGACTTGACCTCTTTCTTGTTCCCAAGTTCTGTAGTTTCTGGTTGGGGAACAGAGCAGGGAGGGGAGGAGAAAGAACAAAGGTGAATGATAATTTCTGGCTGCAGGGAAGTCTTCTGCATTCCGTAGAAGGAAATGCCTTTGCAATTGGACCTTGAAATGAGGAGGATGTGGCAAAAGTGTGTTCTTGCACTGGGCAGGACTACATGATCTCCAAGGTCCTTTCCAATAATTTTTCAAAGCTTTTCCTCTAAATTTGGGAGCATTTTCACAATGCCTTTTCATCCCTTCCCCTCCCCTTGGTCTTTGAGCTTAAATAATTATGTGGAAGTTACAGTGTATATTTTTGTTACTCCTCCTTCCATCACTTCCAGCCTCCCTGGCTGCCCACACTTTCCAACCTGAAAATAATAACAACAACAATAACAACAACCTTTAACACCACCAAACAACAACATCTGCCTATCCTAGATCCTTGGGAAGGACTTGATAGGTGGGTAAAAATGCCAAATCCAGTCTAAACATCTGGCTGGCTATCAGTTCACACATGCACTCTTGGCTGCCCCATCATTAAAGTGGAAGAACACATCGTTCTTTTGAGAAAGAGAGGGAGGAAGGGAGGGGAAAATAACCTAAATCCTCTTCTCTTTTAAAAGAAAGTTTGAAAATAAATCACCATTTAACAGAATGAATACTGTTGGGCAAACACATAGATGTACACAGATTTCTATTACTTCCTGGCATGAACAGGAAACAATGTTCCTCTTACTTCCTTAGCCTAGGTCAAAACATTGGCCCATTTGTCAGTTCAGTTCTAGATGTTAGGATCACAAATAGACCTCTTTCACAGCCTCTCCTAACCTGGAGAGCTGAGATGGACCTGGGAAATTTCTATATTCAAAGTTGATGCTCTGCTACTTGATTCTGTCCCCTTTCTTGCTCATTCCCCACTGGATTTTCTTGAAAGCTAAATGGCAATATGGGTTCTGTGCATCCATCTTTCCAAAGAACCCTCCTGTTTTTGCATTTTATTATAGGTGTATAACACCAAAGGTTATAAGGACACCTTTTCCCTGGGCTTCATAGATCCACACTTCCGCTTCTAAGAAGCAATAAAGAAAATCTATTAAATCAGCAGCATTGATTAGCTGCTGACAACTGGTTGGTTTATGAATTGCCACATTGATTAGCTGCTTAGGCCCAGTTCACCTATGAATTGTGCTCATTAATGCATTCATTTCAGCCAAATCAAGATATTTTATAGGAAGGATGCTAACATTGATCAATGGGACCCATTTTTATTCATATCTTGAGAAATCCAAACACATACGTTTGGGTGTGCAATCGCACCACCTCGAATCTGCTCCAGATCACCTTTTCTAAGGCCCACCCCAAGGATGCCCTTTACCACTTCAGCTTCCCTTTGGCTGTGTATTTTCTGAGCAATTGGGCATATCTGCAAACACATATTTGCGCCCTCTGTTTTATTTCTAAGGCTTGCCCCAGAAGCTGTATGGAGACCAGAGACAGGCTTATAAATATCCCTAATCCCAGCTGAGTTTAAGTAAACCACCTTCCATTTATTGTTTAAAAGTAATCAGGTGGGGCTGGAAGACCGGTAGACACCAAGAGAAGTTTTTGTGGGCATCTTGGTGGCCAAGGCTAAGGTGTTTTCTACTGTTGAAGCATGGCTACATTCTAGGTCAAGAACCACCCCCTCGTTGGGAGAATTATGTCCTTCTTTCCTTACACATACACACATATTCTTCTCCAACAATGGAAATAGGAGGTGATGATCCCTGGCAAAAGTTCTTGGGCAAACTTTCAGACGTTTCCTCAAGGCCTTCGCGTGTGGCAGGATCCAGCAATCCAGCCACGGTTTGCCAATTAGGAAATGACAAGAACAGAAATAAGTGCAACATTCATTCATCTCAAAAGGCGTTGGAGCTCTGCTTCCTGAAACCTCACCCGGCTGCTTTGCCGCCAGCAAAAGGCAGCATGGAGCTGGATCAAAAGTAACCGCAGAGAGATTGTGTGAATTCCAAGGAGCCAATCTTTCCACAGGATTAAAGCAGGGCTGAAGTTACTAAGATAAACAGAGGAGGCCTAGGAAAGAGGCATCTCAGCCTGGAGAAGGAGGAAAAGAAGCAGCAAACAGAGATGGAGCAAATGGGAATGAGGGGTGGGGGGTAGGGGGAAGAAAGAGAAGAAAACCGGGTTCAAAAAATGTCTCAAGACTACAGGAAGTTTTTAGAATCCAGAAGATTAGACAGGCAGAAGCAGAAGGAGATGAAAAATTCCTTCAACGGTTTTCAGAATCTGGCAGAATTAGCGGGCTTTTGTTTGGAAGGAAGAATAGAATGAGTCCCTCTCAAGGCTGGATGGATTTATGAAGGATCCCCTCACACACACACACACACACACACACTCACACACACACCCCTTTAATATTCAAAAGCAAAACATTTTCTCCTATGCAGGAATTGGAATTTACATTCCCCAGAGGTCAATCCTCTGAAATGAAAGGGGAAGGAAGAAGAAGGAAGAGCTGCCAGTTCGGAGACTTGAAAGGGAGAGTGGGCAAATCCAGGAAGGGTTAAATGATTCGCACTTACTCATCTTGGTATGGACTGTCTGAAAATAAAGGGACCAGACCTTGAACGCTGTCGAGGGGCAGCAGCAGCAGAGGGAATCAAACTCATTTAACGTGCCAGTTTGCCTGCCAAGCTTCTGCCTGGCTATAAACCAGGTTGACGGCAACAGCGGATGACTCAAAGGCTTCCTTGTCTTTTAGCGTTTTCTTATTTTTATCAACTGTAGCCTATTAGTGCAGCTGGGCTAAATGATGATTAGGTACACAAAGGTGTAAAATAACACCTTCTGGGAGGGCGGAAGAACTCCAGCGTGGATGCGGTGCACAGACTCCATGCAAAGCAGAAAAAACTGGAACCCCTGAACTTAAAACCTGCCTTTATTCCAGGGAGAGAGGTTGTGCTGACTTTAAACCTGGTTTTTGTGAGTATAGGCTGCCCTCCGGTGGCTTTACAGGGAAATACTTCCCGAAGAAAAGTGCGTGAAAGTAAGGGGAGTCGAGTCAGAGCTGTCTGCAGGAAAAGAAACGGACATCTCTTTTCATCCCTGCCGGACACCAGGGCAAAATGGTATTTTTGTCCCTGTGCCCTGGGGAAATAGGAGTCAGTACATGGTGTGGTAACGTACTGCACAACAGGGCACAAGGACAGTGTAACTGAGTGTTTCTCAATCTTGGCAACTTTAGGACATGTGGACTTCACCTCCCAGAATTCCCCAGCTGGCTGGGGGTTGAAGTCCAGCTGGGAGTTGAAGTCCACATGTCTTAAAGTCACCAGGGTTGAGCAACATTGGTGCAACTGCATTCCTCATGGAAGTTAAGATACTGATGTGCTTCATTTGATGAATAAGTCTTCTGCAGTGAAAACATGCTTGCGACTTTTAGCTCCGATGTGTGATTTTATTTTCCAGTTTGAACTTACAGGGGAGAAGACGCTACCTTTACAAAGGATCCACGCACTGATGGATTTATTCCAAACCTTTCTGCGTGGCTTCCCATTCAAAATACATCTCCGAGCCGTTCTCAATAACATTCAAAGAGAAAATGAAACAGTGAAAGCGAGGGAGAGGAAAATATTGTATCAAATATCATTAAGCGATAAATAAACAGCAGCAGCAAATAAACGTGGCAATACAAAGGTAACGTCTTAGGAATGTTAACCGTTTATGAAAAGGCCTGGGGAAATAAAATATGCACACGGAGGGCTGACTAGCTGGATCCCGTCTGGTATCACTGTCCTACCTTCAGTTTCTCTTTGGAGCTCCTTTCCAGCGTATGAGAAATATGGACAGAAGGGGAAAGAATCACAACTAAATTCTTGGTTTCGTTAATCGATTGACTATACGCCACCAAGCCAGCGTCAGCTCTTAGGAACCACACAGATAGGTTTTCTCCATGATGCTCTCTCCCAGCCTGGTCCTTCGGGTCTTCCAAGGGTGCACCCACGGCCACTGTGAGTCCATCCACCTTTCTGCTGGTCCTCCTCCTCCTCCTCCTCTTCTTTCTCAGCATCAGCGCCTCCTCCAGAGACTTAAGTCTTGGATCATCTGTCCATAATGGGATCATTTGAACCTGGCCATTGGGGCCTCGAGTGAGAACCGATTTGTCCGAAGATCCACTTGCTGGTTTTCTTGGTCGTTATGACTTAGCTTCATGGAACAGAGCAAAGCCAAGCTTGGTGAAACCAACGTATAGTGAGTAAACTGATACGTTCCTGGACGTACACCTTATCCTAGGGTCACAGATCACAGTTTGCAAACCGTAGTGACTGAAGGCGTGAGCATCATCCTAAGCTATATTCAGACCTGGCCTAGGAGAACTGAAAACTTCTTGGGTTCCAACGAACTAACCAAAGTTTCCATCAGAAGGGGAGAACTTGGGGCTTTTTCCTCCAGGCGAAGACGGCCCTTAGATGTGGGTAAAGAGATATTGAAAAAGTAGCTCTTGGCTGCCCCCTAGCGACCACCCCGATTTTTTGCAGCCCGGGTACGATCTATCAGTCCCTAAAGAAACTGGACCCCCTTTTTAAAAACACACACACAACACACACACAAAGGGGGGGGGGGGGCGAAGTCGTAATGCAATTCTTTAAACTTAATCTAAGCGTCACACTGAGCTATCGAAAGTCTAAATCCTTCAAAAGGACAGCCGGGGAGGAAATTTCCATTAAATCCATGCACGCAACGCCCTTAGGTATCTAAGTTCCTTTATGTATGTAAAATGTAAAGAAGATCTTTGTATTTCTCTCCCCCCCCCCCGCCACCTGGGACCCGAGCCGCCTTGCGCCGGACTTCGCGGAGGGAGGCTTTACAGAGGAAAGTACCACAACTCCCATGATGCCTGGCGAGAGGCTACGTTGCAGGGAGGGGAGGGAGTAGATGGGGGGGTGTGGCAGCGTCCCTTTCTGCGCAGGCGTAGAGCGCGGAGGGGGGGGACAAAAGGTTGGTGCGACTACGAGAGAGGAAAAGTGGCAGGTAGGGAGGGGCTCTGCTTTGCCGGGGAAAAATGGGGCGGGGGGAATGGGGGGCGGGGGGAATGGGGGGCGGGGGGAAGGAAGTGGGTGACCTCATGCAGCCCCCAGCCCCGTGCAATGTCCGCACGTACCGCGCTCCCCTCCTGGGGTTTTCTCCCCCACCCCCACGCATTCCTATAGCAAATGTTGCTCGAGAAATTCCTGTGCAAATACGACGGTCGTAGGAAGGTCTCTCTGTCTCTCTCCCCCCCCGCCCCCCATGCAAACTTTTGACCATGACAGATAGGATGCCCGCCCCGGGAAATCTTTGATCTTGCAAAGCTCTCCGCCCTGCTGGCGAATGTAAACCGATCCCTCCTTTACGGCGGCGGAGATCGCTCGGGAAGCGAATCCGCCGTCCTTGCGAACACTTGGTAGTACCAAATGACCTCCGGATAGGGGCCAAAGGCACCTCTCCCCCCGGGGAGAAATATTTGAAAGGCAACCCAACGGTACTTCTTAAGGAGCTTGGGTGATACAAGGGTCTCCCAACCGCCCTCACCCCTGCGAACACTTAATAATGCAGAGTCACCCCCCCCCCATGGTGCCGGGTGATTGAATTACACGTTAAGAAGTTACTGTATCCCCATAGAAATGTTACGCTTTTTATCTGCCCCCAGAAACCTTAATCATACTAGGAGAATCTGAATACAGATGTTCTGGTGCCAGGCCCCAAGGCATCTGGGTGGGTATGTCTAGGGTTGAAGGCTCTGCGGGCCTCCTCAGAAGCAAGGGGGACATGGGCACGGCTGTCCAGCAGAAATCACTCATATCTCAGAAATCACTCGTATCTCAAAAGGGAGCAGTAGAACAATGTTTTGGAAAGACGCTAATATCATACATCTGTCGGTCACCTTTCCGTGCGCCCATAATGGCTTCTTCCTAGTGGTCCAAGCCATCTTGAACATTGAGGAGCAGGCCCTTTGGACCTCAGTAGATCACATGCAGGTTCAAGTATTGCTACGTAGAGCCCTTCCCAGCCCACACTAGCTTCAATAATTGCAAAACAATGTCTTAAATTAATAAAAGTTTTAATTCATTTCCAGGATTTGTTCCAGGAATTGAGGGAGTGACACTTGGCGGTAGAGCGCGGGCATGTACGGGAGAAAGGGACTTAGCTTACACAACTGTTGGCTCACACCCCATGTTACGACCGAACCAAGCCAATTACATTAGGGGCGAGCATCTTGTGTAAATTAAGACAGGCCTCTGTGGTGCCTTAGGGGGAAGAAAGTGAGGGCAGGGGATGAAAAGGGAAGCAAATATCACAAAGATGCCTTCAGGAGATTCCCAAACTTCTCTTTCAGAAATGAAGTGCTTTCCTTCATCCATAGGATGGATTTTGGGAGACAAGGAGAAAATAGGGTCTTTCCAGTCGATCATGGGAAAGCCCAAAAGAAGGGGGGGAAATGGGAAAGTATCTAATTTTCTAGGTTTGGAGGGATATTGTAGATCCTTGATTTCTAATTGATGGGGGTGCTGATGAGAGGTCTTCTTCTAACTGACAATTGCCTGCTGAAGGCTCCCCTTTAGTTCCTGGTGTAGCTAAGTTCTGTAGTTGAAAAAGATCTGGCCTTATTTGCTCTTCCCACACATTCAGAGGAGACCCTACTCCTTCCCATTGCCTGAAGTCTTGCAGTCACTCTTCAGCCAAGCAGCCAGATTCCTCTGCTCTCTGCAAGTGTGGATGAGGATTGCTTCAGCTGAAGTGGCTTCTTTTGCTCCAGTTGGACAATTGTTCCAGTTGGTTTCAAGGAAGTTTATGAGGCTGGAAATCATCCTGTTTCCTTTTATGAAGCTGCTAGGAAGCCAACCTCTTAACTGAATGCGTTAATAGAAAAAGAGGTAAGGTGACTAGGCTGTGTGCTGGAACATAAACTCCGCGAATCTTCTGTAGGCCAGAGTTACACTTCTGGTTGTGTGCCACGGTCCAGCTAAGTGGCAGCCTCTAGCCAACTTTGGTTGAGCTTGGGAACCAAAGCAAAGGCCTGGCCTGGTTTGTCTTTGAACATGGGACCACCAGGAAGTCTTAGGAATGTAGGCTACACTGCTCCCCAAAATCAGCAGTGATAAATGATTCCTGCACTGTTGCCAACACAAACATGTCCCTGAACTCACCAGGGGTCAAGCTGGTGTGTTTCCATCAATTTTGGATAGGGAATTCTTCCCAGGGGTCATATTTTGGATGTCAACAAATCTAGGTATTTGGTGGGAGCTGAGGAAACCATTAAAGATCTCCAGAATGGCAGAGAAAAGAGAACCCCAACTTACAATGAAATGTGGACCCACACCCACCATATTTCACTCCATGCAACCCCTCACCCCACAAAAGGGTTAAACGCCACTTTGGCTGGTCTTCCACTCCTCTGCTACAGATTGTACCCCTGCCTTTTTAAAGCCATTCTCTACTCCACATCTGTCACTGCATGTTAATGTGTGGGTGGACTTGAAACGTCACAAGCATAGAGTTGGCTAAACGCTCGAGCGTTGCTGGAAATCCCACTGCAGTTACAACAGCGCTAAACCTATTTGGTTGCCCGTGTAGGTGGACTCTGTCTTGCAGAAACAAACAACTGCAAAGATTAATTAAATAATAATGAAACTGATTAAATGTGACTGTTAAAAAAATACAAGGCTGACTAAATGCTGCTTTACAAAGAAATAGAAGATAAAACCACTTGGGATAAGGCTATTCTATTCTATTCTATTCTATTCTATTCTATTCTATTCTATTCTATTCTATTCTATTCTATTCTATTCTATTCTATTCATCCCACAACAGAATATGCACACACATAAACACACATATATATTGGTCTAAATTAGACCCCCAACTAAAAACACTGTAACCACCATTGAAGCTCATGATTGTGCTCAAAGGAAAGTACAAATAATTAAAGGCTGATCTCTGGATTTCCTTAATTTTTCATTCCCCCAGGGATGAATGTCCATGTCATTTGGAGAATGGATGATGATGATGATGATGATGGATATTATTATTATTATTATTATTATTATTATTATTACTACTACTACTACTACTACTACTACTACTACTACTACTTTTCCTAATAAATGTTCCCCAATGCTTTTTGGCATTCTGTCCTCCTTGCACCTTCCAAAGAGTATTAAATGGATGGCTTTATTTATTTCTCTCTCTCTCACACACACTCTCTTCACTTTCAGAAAAGTGAGCTTCAGTACTAGTGCAGATCACCTATCCCAAGGCAGCAAAAAGGATTCTGTCTGAAACTCTAAATGATTTCCATTTACATCATCCTCATACACCCAATATTTACCATCTTAATTAAGCAAATACTACAGGTAGTCCTCATTTAGTGACTGCCTCATTTAGGGACCGTTTGCAGTTGCGACCAATCCTTGCCTTTACGACCTTCGCAGGTCTGTAAAGCCAAGGAAAGCTGAAGCAAGATCGTGAGCACGGTTGCGGTTTCCCATAGCAACCAATTGCGGTCGCTAGACGAGGTCTCCCTGTACTGCTACCATTCCTAATACTAACAAACTTGGTTTTCCTCAGCTACAGACCTAGCCAGTTATTAAAACTATTTGCGTTTGTCGGGTTATAAGGACAACTCTGATGAGCCTGGAAGCATCTGTTCACGATTGCTTGTTGTGAGAGACTGTCAGAAGGCTGAGAAAGAAATGGGAGGAACTCTAGATACAAGCGACCGAGAGATGGGAGAGGAGTTTGTTAGTAGCTTATCTGTAAACAGCATCTCAGTCTGGGCTGCAGAAGGCTTGCAGAGAAGAGAGGCAAAATGTTGAAAGAGACTGCCTGAATAAACTCACCAACAAAAGAGGGTGGGAGTTCCTATTGCGGTTTTCAGAAGAAACGTACTCCTGATTCTTGCACTGAAATGCTGTCTGATTCTTTCTTCTTTGATCCTTCTCTGAAGTACAAAGAGTATGGCAATTAAGGCGATTTTAAGCCCACTGCTGAGCGTTTCCTACTCCCTAGCAAAATACATTTTTTGCTCAAAGGACATGCAGCAAAACACCCTTCACAAATAGCACAGGACAGGCGAAAATGTCCAATAACTATGCACGGGATGAAAAGCAAACTTCTAAACTTCTACTCTCGGGTTCCAGAGGAAGCCACCAGCCCTGTCACTTTGCCATTTTTTGAGCAAGTTGCAGGAGCTCTTCTGCCTGGAAGTACCTGTGCAAGTTTTAAAACATCACCACCTCCAACTGGAAATTTCTCCCAAGTTTCTGCATGCAGGACATCTGGGCATCCTTTTTTTTTTCCCCTCCTCCTCCTTGGGTGCCCTTCAGAGTTTTCATCAGGTGCTAAAATATCTGTCTGGATTGTAGGGTGATGCTTCAAATAAAAGGATTGGAAGATGAAGCTAGGCGGTTTTGCTTGGCCTGGAGGGGTGTTCAAAAAAGAAAAATCACCAGACTTTTCTTTCCTCATTTAAATCCATAAGTTCACTGCTTCAGCTGGTGTAATGGATCCCCTTCAGATGCTTTTCCTAGTGGTGGTGTATGCAGCAGGAATGGGATTCATCTGTTCAGTTCACCAGTCATTGCCAGAAAGGAGGGGTGAGCATCGTTCCCCCATAGGCGAGATTGGCCCCAACCATTCCAGCCTTCCACACCCATCTTGGATGTGCCATCCGGCTTGGGGATCCCAAGGAAGTACGGAGCCCACTGCATGGTTATATCGTTTGAATGCACTCTCCACTGTCTTTGCATTATTGTATTTTAAATGCGGTTTTACATTTTGAACTGTTTTTAATGGTAGAAGATTATGATCTTACTTGGGTTTGAGCTAGGTACGCCGCCCAAAGTCACGTGCAAGTGAGATGGGCGGCTGTATAAATTTAATAAATAAAACCTACATGCTTCTCTCTCTTTTTTTTTTTCAAACAGGGTCAGGAAGATCTGGGGATCGATGCAACCCATCTCATCTCGGCTCCACTGCCATGGCTGCTGCCCCTCACCTCAACTCAGATGCGCTCCGCGAAGTCTTGGAGTGCCCCATTTGCATGGAGTGCTTCACCGAAGAGCATCTGCGGCCCAAGCTGCTACATTGTGGGCATACTATCTGCAAACAGTGCTCGGAGAAGCTCCTCGCCAGCAGCATCAATGGGATCCGCTGCCCCTTCTGCAGCAAAGTCACCAGGATCACAAACCTGGCTCAGCTGACCGACAATCTGACGGTGCTGAAGATCATCGACACGGCAGGGCTCAGCGAGGCCGTCGGCGTTCTCATGTGCAAAGCTTGTGGACGGCGGCTCCCGAAGAACTTTTGTAAGAGCTGCAGCTTGGTTTTGTGTGAGCCCTGCAAAGAGTCTGAGCATCTGCAGCGACATCACAACGTGGTAGCAATCAAAGAAGCGGCTGATGAGAAAAGGAGGGACTTTGGTGCTAGGCTGGGTCGCCTCCGGGAGCTCATGGGGGACCTGCAGAAGAGGAAGGTGTCTCTGGAAGGGGTTTCAAAGGACCTCCAAGCCCGGTACAAAGCAGTCCTCCAAGAGTACAGCAAAGAAGAGCGCAAGGTCCAAGAAGAATTGGCCAGGTCCCGTAAGTTCTTCACCAGCTCCCTCTCAGAGGTGGAGAAAGTGAACAGCCAGATCATGGAGGAACAGGCTTACCTACTGAACATTGCCGAGGTTCAGATTGTATCACGCTGCGATTACTTCCTTGCCAAAATAAAACAGGGGGACATTGCCCTTCTGGAGGAGGAGGGAGACGAGGAAGAGCCAGAGCTGATGAACAGCCTTCCCAAAGAGCTGACTCTACAAGAGGTGGAGCTCCTCAAGGTTGGTCATATTGGACCACTCCAGATAGGGCAAGTGGTCAAAAAACCTCGGAGTATCAATGTGGAGGAGTCACTGATGGAGACGGCGGCAGAGGCATCAGGGTCCTTCAGAGAGGCAGATCTGGCTGTAGAAGAAGCCAGTCCTCTGTCCCACTGCTCTTCCCCTGCAAAGCCAAGGATGTCAGAAGCGGCTGCCAGCATCCAGCAATGCCACTTCCTCAAGAAGATGGGCTCAAAGGGCAGCACGCCAGGTACATTCAACCTGCCTGTAAGCCTGCATGTCACGCCCCAGGGGGAGGTGCTCGTGGCAGACCGGGGCAACTTCCGGATCCAAGTCTTCACTCGCAAGGGCTTCTTGAAGGAAATCCGCCGCAGCCCCAGCGGCATTGATAGCTTTGTGCTCAGCTTCCTCGGAGCGGATCTCCCCAACTTGACTCCCTTGTCGGTCACCATGAACTGCCACGGGCTGATTGGCGTGACCGACAGCTACGACAACTCTATGAAAGTGTACACGATCGATGGGCACTGCGTGGCATGTCACCGGAGCCAACTGAGCAAGCCGTGGGGCATCACGGCCCTTCCCTCGGGGCAGTTTGTTGTGACAGACGTGGAAGGAGGAAAGCTGTGGTGCTTCACAGTGGACCGGGGCATCGGGGTGGTGAAGTATAGCTGCCTTTGCAGTGCTGTGCGCCCTAAGTTTGTCACGTGCGATGCCGAAGGGACCATCTACTTCACCCAGGGACTGGGGCTGAACCTGGAAAACCGTCAGCACGAACATCACCTGGAAGGCGGATTTTCCATCGGCTCCGTGGGTCCCGACGGGCAGCTTGGCCGACAGATCAGTCACTTCTTCTCAGAGAACGAAGATTTCCGCTGCATCGCCGGCATGTGCGTGGACTCCCGGGGGGATCTCATTGTGGCTGATAGCAGCCGGAAGGAAATCTTGCATTTCCCCAAAGGGGGGGGCTATAATATCCTAATCCGAGAGGGGCTCACCTGCCCCGTTGGCATAGCCGTCACCCCCAAAGGTCAGTTGTTGGTCTTGGACTGTTGGGATCACTGCATTAAGATTTATAGTTACCATTTGCGAAGGTACTCCACACCTTAAGATAAAAAAACCCACATTTCTTTATCCCCCCCCCCCCCCAGCCCATCTCAATTCTTCCAAGCTCTGCATCGGGCAGACTAATGGTGGTGCCAACAGTTTTCGAGAAGATTGTGCCATAAATGTTGAACTGGGGTGACCGTCGCTCCAATCTTTAGTGTGTGTGTTTAGAACAAAGACTGCATGTTTCTGTTTGCAAGGTTTGGGTGTGCATTTTTTTTCTTTCCAACACACAAACAGAATTCATGACATCTCACGAAGTAATGGACGCTGGCAAGGAGGGCCGGTGTGTGTCTGAACACAGCGTTTCACTGAAGCGCTAGCTGCAGGCGGTCAGGAATTGTCTGCAGCGAGACCAACAGGCTGACGAAGAACAGACCCCTTTTGGCATACCAAGTGAGCCAGCTGCTAGAGGTGAGACACTGTTCTTCTGCACACCCGCTTAGGAAAGCATTGGACTGCTTTAGGTGGACATTCTCCATCCCTTCCTTGCCAACCTCCCACCAGCTGGTGATTTTTGGGGACTTTTTTTTCAGTCCCGCTATTCGAAAGTGGTCAACCTTTGTTCTCGTATCCCCGAGTCCTCATTCCAGCTCTTCTCAATACATGTGTACAAGTACTAAACGATTGTTTTCCTCCCTTGGCCCTTGCCAACGTTTCCCCACTATTATGGACACCTTTTAAAAATGTACAATTGCACTCACATAGCCAACCCATGATCGGAAACATTCGCACAGCTGCAATTTATAAATAACTCTGCACCTAAAGAAACTTAGCTGTTGTTTTAATGCCAAGAGGGCTCTAACACTCAGTTTATGTGTGTCTGAGGCCTCTGTCTAATGTGAAGTAGATCTTGTTTGATTTGAAAACAAAACAGAAACAAAGCAAAAGATTCTGTAACAAAGAATGTTTGTTGAGGGGTTTCTTTGTAATTTGCTAGTCAGCTGTCTTCTTGCTTGGGGAAAAAATTGTCTGGGAAGGTCACATTTCTAGCTGACAGTTTCCCAAGTGCAGGACAAATTGGTATAAACAAGATCAGATGTGACAAATGATACGTTTAACCCAACAGTTCAGTGATCCGGCATTCCACACCGCTGCACTTGTTGATGGGTTTCTACTTCAGGCAAAAGCTACGTGTCTCTCCGATGGAGAAAGGGACTTCTTATTTTATTAAGTTGAATCTCTCTGCCAGGGAGACTCAATTCCTTGCCCCAGCAAGATGCCACACGCCCTGCCATGCTGCTAGGTTTTATTTAAGGCAAGACACGGGTTGGGTCATCAGCTAAAAGGTATACCGCGCAGGGCGGATGATGCGTGAAACCCCATCTGGGTGAATTAGCACAGCTGAGGCCGGCCCAGACGGGAGGTACCGTCTCACATGATTGATTTAGAGAGGATGAACACCAGATTGCTCTGTGCAAACAGAAGAGAGTTGCTGAGCATTAGCCAGAATGAACAGTGTTGATGATTGGTGTTGGAGTTACAGATGCCCAACCATGGAGAAGGATAATGTTTTGGGGATGGGGTGGCCGAGTTTGCTACCAGTTGGCCCTTCTAACAATTTAACTAAGTCACAGGTTCAAGGAAAAGGGGACATCTTCATCCTTGTGCTCTTCACATCAGCTGTAGGGGACTAGCTGGATGGATTAAACAACCTGGATCAACTCATGGGCGCTTGAGGAAGTAGCTGTGGTTTAGAACAGAAGTTCCAAATTATTTTTTCTGGTAGCCACAAGGACTAGCATGGGGGATTCTCTGCACTGATTTAATTTACAAGCTAAGGAGGGAGGAGTCCACTGAAAAATGAGAAGTGGTTTAGAAAACAACAGAAATAAAAACAAAGGGTCAAAAGACAGCAGGATACCTCTGTATCTAAACACTTGACAATCACTCCTATATATTCTAGGAAAGACAAAAGGAGATCTTGCAATATGTGGGCCGTTCTAGCTGATCCTTTGGGATCCCTACCGTCGAGATCCACTATGCTTCACTGGGAAGATGCTATGTAGGCCCAGAGGAAAAAAAAAAATGCTTGTATCTTGTACCACTATGTGTACGTGTGAGCGTATTAAGACTGATGTGAAGAAGAGGGGACAAAGCTGGGTATGGTAAGGAAATGATACAGTGCTGAATTGTGCCCTCCCTTTGCTTGAAAAATTCTCTTCCTCTGCAAAAAAGGTCTCTGATTTTCTACATCGTTTTGAGGATGCTTAAGGATGGGGGGGGGCTTTTCTCTCGGACATGGTGGTGGAAGTTATCGTTGAGGTTTGTGTCTGTGTGTGTGACACCATTCCCACTACTCTGCTGGCTGCCTAGCTTCCCAATGGGAAAGAGAGTTGTCTCCTCCTGCCCTTCTTTGGGACAGAACGGAAGCCAGGGAGGTTGCAGATTGCTGGATGGGTACATTTTTGTTGCCCATCTCTCTATCACTGCAGCCTCCCTGGCTCCTCTCCCCTTCCTGGTCCGCAGAAGGCCCCTGGAGGCATTCCCGGTGGCTGACCTCACTTCCAAAGGGAGGCTGCAGAATGCCGGAGAAAAGTTTGCACAACATGCGATGTTTGCAGACACTTCGTAGCCTCCATTCAACTAAGAAGCTAGAAGAAACCTGCCTACCATCCATTGGGACTGGACTAATGTATTTTTTTTGGGGGGGGGGGCTAATTCAAAGCTAAATGAGAACGGTGGGGACGGGAGACCAGGAAGAAAATGTTTTTCAGTTCATAACAATTCTGTCCTCTAAACAGGGTTAAACTAGGAAGTCATTTCATAAAGAATATGCTTATGACTATTTGCTATCCCCCCCCCCAAAAAAAAACCCTGAAGTGCCTGCTTTTATAAGCAATTTCTGGCAGATCAGCTGAAGAAAGCAGTATAGCAGGAGAGACGTGCGTATAAGCCCTTGCCTCATGTACCATTCTGATTTTTTTTTTTGGAAAGCCATAGATCCATTTAAGGGGATTTAACATCCACTCCGTTCTGCTGATGGAATACCGCACTGCCAGCGCGTTAGCCAAATAGTCACATTCCTGTTGAAGCCACATCTCTGCCATCTGTTTCCCTCTCAGATTGTGAAATGTGTGCATACGTACCTATCGCGTGGGGACACTGTCTTTTATCATCCACTTAACAATTTGCATTCGTTAACTCTTTTCCTCTTGCAGCCCCGCTTCTCCAAAGCGAAGAGGAGAAACTTTGCACTTCGGGGGACCTGCTCTAACGCAGGGGCCTTTCCTGGTGGATTGAGATTCCAAGCAAACTTTCAGCAGAGTGGGTTTTTAAAAGAAAACCCGATCTGCCCACTGCTTTCGATCAAGTATGTGCATATGGGGGGCTGGGGGTTGAGAAGGAGGATCTCTCCCTTGCCCCATCCCAGAAGTTGCCAAAGATCAGCTTGTAAAGTCAAAAGATGCACAGCTTTGCAATGAAATGCTGCTGAATGTTCTTGGCCCTGTAAGAAGACTCTGCTTCCACTGGATGCCAGCTAGCAAGCTAAGCTATTACTCTGTAGGCACCCTGATGCCCACAAGTGATTTGGCATGCCCATCAGTGATAAAGGCACAAAGGACTATATTGCAAACACCCCAGGGGACATTGTGTGGTCCACCTTTGCTCTAAACCAGACAACAAAGAAATAAAACTCACACCACATAGTACTGAGAGAGTTGAGGTTTTTCTCTTCCCCCACCATAGGTTTTCTATGAACATCATCCCCTTCCTTGTTTCAAACCCTCCTGGTTTCACCTCCTAGCAAATTGACAGCACTTAACATCCCTCACCCCCTGTTTGCTCCTAGAATACACCTTATGTGAATTATTAACCATGTGGTTACAATTTGTCACCAGCCCAAATCATGTGTAAAAAAACGTTGACGCCTTTGGTTCCTGCATGCATCTCTGTGCGCCTCATTTTTAAAAAGGCTGCTGCGTAACAGAACTGGAAGTGAACTTTCCCTTAAAAAAGTAAAGTTCTTGAATTATTCAGTCACCTTCCTTGCTTTTTTTCTGTTCGGAAGGAAGGAAGGAAGGAAGGAAGGAAGGAAGGAAGGAAGGAAGGAAGGAAGGAAGGAAGGAAGGTTGGTTTTGTCTCTTATTATTAAGAGATGGAATAATTGCACCAGTGAAAAATTAAGAATGAGTTTCTGTGCTATACAGTGGGTAACTTCACTGCTATGTGGACATTAGGGTTTTATTAGCTTTGCTTTGCACTAGTTCTATTTCAGCTCCAAAATAGAGTCAAGGTACTTTCATTGTAGCAATAATATTGAGAAAAGGGTAGGGCCTGGTTTGAAGTTGGCACTTACAACCCCTTCCAAAACATTTGCAAGCAACACGTTCAACTTTCATAACAAAAACTAAAATGCTCCTTGGCCGATGGGTGTATTTCTCTGAATCTGCTGGTAGCATGGTCTGATAAAGACAACCTTGAAATTGTCCAAGGGAACTCGATCACTTTTCTAATTTAATAATTGGGCTAAAACGGACTAGTAAAGGCTCAGACCTGAGGATATCAATCCGTGGCAATACAACTGACAGCTAACGGTAGCTGTGAAATCGAAAAGGTCTGGAATTCAAAGCTCATCTAGACGGCCAGGTTAGCTTAATCTACTTCACAAGATAGTTTGGGGGCAAGAAGCTTCGAATAGGTCGGAAAGAACTCATAGGCAGCTTGGTGTCTTTCAAATGTTCCAGAAGATCCCTGCCATTGGTGTCTCGTGGGAGTTGAAGTAGAAAACAGCTGAAAGGTATCCAGAACTGCAGTAAATAATGATGTTGTTTCTATTTCGGTGAGCCTGCTTGTACAGAATGGCTACAGCCCTTAGTCAAAAAGAAATCCTCTGTGATTCAAAAACCTGATACTTGGAGTGAACATATAGCCAGAAAGTGCCTTGGATAAAACCTGACTCAACGTAACGTCCCCAGCGCAGGAATCTTGCTGTTACAGCACCCTCGAAAAATAGCCATCCAGCTTTTGGAGGATTTAGCCTTGGGATGAAATCACTGAGTGCAGTCCTATAGATATTAAGGATAAAAATCACTCTGTCGCTGAACTCAGAGCACAAAGGAGTAAAAGGCGAGTCCTTTGTTTCGAAAACAAAACCCTGAACGGACGCCTGAAATTCTACCGAGCTGGACTGCGTGCCAGGTTGAGCTAATGACATGCATGATTCAGGCTGGCTGCCACATTCACAACATCACCTTGTCTCCCGGTTAGATATTTATTCCTGGAAATTATGCAGCAAAGACGATTAATCACTTGGAAGGGGTGCCAGCCCTCCTTCAGCACTTTTTTTGTGCTCGGTAGGCTCACTGCTGCAAAAACCTACCATTCATCTTTGTTTAAGACCTCAGCAAACAGGTAGAGAGTGTTGTGAATACATTTCCTGCCAGAAAACCAAACAAAATAAAAATTGCACCGCCTGGGTGAACAGAGCAGGGAGGAAGGATAAAAAATGTTCCCAGGAAAGTGTGTGCATAAATGTGGCACAGGGTTGGGAAACAAGCCGCAGTTCTGTTTTCTCTGGACCGCAAACAACAATCACGTCGTAAATCGGAGCACGAAAAATCCAAATTCTGCAGAGCGGGAGATAATTATTTAAATATCTTCTTGGGATTGAACCCTGTCATCATTTGTGTGGCTTGGAGAAGAGAAAAGATGTGACAATAGTCTCCAGATATTTACAGGATGATCAGACAAAGCAGCCATAATGTCTGATATTCCAAAGGTCAGAAGTAAAGGAAAAATGGGTAGAAGTTATAGGAAAAGCTGATTCTGGTTGCCTTTGGAGGGGGGTGGTCTCTTTTTTTAATGGAAGGGTTTAAATAAATCTTGGAAAAGCATCTGTCAGAGAGGAAGAGGATGGGTGTTGGATTGGATGACCTCTGAATTCCTTTCCAGTTTTAACACTCTGTGGTTCTATCATGATTTGGGCAGAAAAGGAGTGGGCAGGACTTCTCCATGTCTTCACTTAGAGTGAGTTGAATTAAAGAAAGCAAAGAAGATGCAGATGGCTGTGAAGCCAACTATTCTATGAAAGTTATGCTGAGTGGACCTTGCTTCACTAGGACCAGTTGATGTGACTTCAAAACAAATCAGGCAATTCAAGCCAAAAGAATCATGATCCGGTGGCATAGTTGTGGGAAGACAATAGGAAGATGGAGTTTGTAAAGCAAGCTAATTCTTTCTTTCTTTCTTTCTTTCTTTCTTTCTTTCTTTCTTTCTTTCTTTCTTTCTTTCTTTCTTTCTTTCTTTCTTTCTTTCTTCCTTTCTTCCTTTCTTCCTTTCTTCCTTTCTTCCTTTCTTCCTTTCTTCCTTTCTTCCTTTCTTCCTTTCTTTCTTTTGCTAAAGGTGTTGGGAAAACTGGCAACAGCAAGCCCCAGAACTTCCAGAAATCTATCCTAATTGCATCACTTCGAAGTCCCAAACTTTATTGCCCAGTTTAATGATGTGCTCGGTTATTTATGACATTGCACAATGCATCTGCTGCTGAATTAGTATACTTCTTTAAAGACCATCATTGTCACAAGCGATAAAACGGAACTATTGCCAGACAGCTCAATTATGCCACATTTATAAAAACCTACCCAAATCACCCTGGG
The DNA here is from genome assembly GCF_059951505.1 of Python bivittatus. Classification (NCBI taxonomy): domain Eukaryota; kingdom Metazoa; phylum Chordata; class Lepidosauria; order Squamata; family Pythonidae; genus Python; species Python bivittatus. Next base: position 3,240,797 of record NW_028277076.1, on the reverse strand, counting down.
CAATTTTGAGGGGGCTGGAAAGCAGATGACAAGGATCACAGCATGTCAGGCGCAGAAAAGGAGAGAGCACCAAGGGCCCTGCAGGCGAAAATGAGGTGTGCAGATGGACTTGTGAGAAAGGAGGGGAGGAAAGAGATGTGTATGCTGGGAGAAAGAGCAGAGGTTCTGGGCAGCTGTGATGTAAAGGGGCCTCCTGGCCTGGGACAACAGGAATGTTGCAAAATGTGAATGCAAAAGTCATTCCAGGTCTTCCAATAGGAACTGCCTGGTCAAACATAATATGCAAGGTTATGTGGCAAGAATAAGCCAGCTTTCCTTCTTAAGCTGCTTACCTTTCTGGTATTGCAACCAGAGTTGCTGCTGGATCTTCTTGCTTGGGAAATGGATGGTGCAGCTGAATTCAGAGCCATATAAGCCCTCTGCTATGTAATGGGAACCGTACTGCTGAATGAAATACAGCAGCTCCTCACGGCTGCTGTCTTTGTCCAGGATCTTGAGGACATTTGCAAACCCTAGAAAGGTAAAGTAGAAGGAGAGGGAGAGGGTTGCAACGGACGACAAAACAACTGGAGATTGCACAGCAGGAAGTGGTGTCAGATCCAGGGTTCGTATCATCTGAGAGCCTGTTGCTCAACAAAGAGCTTAAGGAATTAAAGGCGAGCTGTGATTATATGAGACAAGCAAACCAACTCTAATGCCTTTTGAATGTTCTTCTGTCCAGATCACCATTGTACAAGTGGAATTGAATGTTCCAATCAATTTGGAAAACCAATCTGATTCAAAAACGTGATTGGAATCAAATTGCCCTGCTTACCAAATTTCAAATGGCTGGGTTGAGGAGACGGCCCAGCTAGCTACAAGGCAGCTTGGTAGACCGTTTCTGTCTGTGTATATGGACGCTGCCAAAATGGTTGTCCTTGAAACTTCTACATGTCAGTCTCCTAGGAAGCTGGAAGCTGGAGATATACATCTTATCACTCAGATGTTACAGAGCAGCACAGCTTCCAGCCATTAAAAGATCCACAGAGCCTTGGATGATACCTGCTAGCATCTGCCAGGGGAACACCAGCCATTTTTTACCTGCAAATATTGTTACAAATTAATTGTGCTCACCTGCCGAGAGGGCGATGGTGCTTAGCTTCACTCTGTACAAGTTACTTCGGACCCTCCAGTGTTGAACCATGGGGTACCCCATGGCTTCATCATATCGGATATCACCTGTGAATAGAGAGTCACGGTTCAAAGTGCTTGTTGGACATGGTCAGAGAAGAAGTAAGTGTAGGCAAGGTACAGATGTCCAATCAAAAGAGGAATGGTGGTCCTCAAGAATGAGATGTGGCCACTGACTTTCCTCCTTGTTTTCTGTCAAGGACCCTTCCTTAGTCTGTGTGTGTGTGTGTTCTTAATCCCATTATACTGATACTTCGTAAGCCGTTCACAGTTTCTGGAAATGGAGTAAATTGCATGAATAAATAATTATTAAGCAGTAATAATAAATTGAAAGAATAATAAACAGCAAGTTGTCAGCTTGCTCAGAAGCTAGAGTTCATGTATTTCCATGATGGATGAGGAAGTTAGTCTTCCATGTCTACAGTGGAAGCCCAAGAGTGATTCTTCCTAGCAGACATATTGGAGAGCAAGTTTTTCCGTCAGCTGGAAACTGACGTCAACTGTTAGGGACCAGTTTCTTTTCATTCTCAGCCAGCAGAAAAACTGGACGATTTGGGGGGTAGAAAGATTGGAAAACTCATTCTCTACCACTTCAGTCACTCCTCTGCATGCTTACAGTGACTTGGAATATATTGTTAACTACAAGTTGTAAGAGGGAAATTCAGCCCTGATTCCTGTTCTGCCTGCCTTTGCTAGCCCATTTCTGGAACTGTGGATATGACAGTGTGGAAGGCCACCATAGAAAACTCAAGGTTCCTACCAGTAAGAAGTTGGAGGTTGGGAAGAGGTTCTGATAGCACTCCACGACACTGCTCCTCAACCGGTAAAGGAATGACCACCAGGGCATCAGCCAGTTGGGGAAAGTCCTTGATGAAATTGTTCTCCCTAGCAAAAGAAACCAGAGAATCGAAACACAGTGATTTGGACACAGTCTGGGTGGAGATGCTGGAGAGATGTTGACTTGGATTCAAAAGGGAAAAGACCATAAGACAGACAGACAGACATAAATATGCACAAGGAGAGAAAAACTAATGAATGTCACCCTTTTGGATGGAATTCTTGGTGACTTTACAGACATCCCAGTGGTTCTTCTTCTGGGATTGACTTCCCAGCCTAGCCTACAACTCTGAGATTCCCTGTTGGATCTTCCCTCCACATATCAACCAGTCCTGACCTTTTTTAGATTCCCAACCCAAACAAGGTAGGCCAGCTGCTGACACCTGCTAGATACGTCTTCCTCAGTAAATCCAGTCCCTCCAGTGCAAACCACTTGTCACTGTCTATTCTGGATTATTCAGAGGTTCAGTGTCAAGCAGGACACAGCTTCAGTATTTCCATACCAGCAGTAGAAACATTTCAAAATGGAGTTGCCAAGCTCTCTTGTAGGAAGACATCAAACCTGGTTTCTTTTTCCCATTCAACTCTTCAGTGAACCTTCTAAATCCAGAGGTGGAGAAGTTTAGACCCCAAACACTCCAAGATACATGCTCTATTTATTACTGAAGAATTTAGCAACATACTGGAAAAGAGATGTCCTCAAACTGGCAGAGCCATTCCAAGAAAGTGGAAGTGACTCTTTCTGGTCTCAACAATCTGCTCTCCACACCAGGGTGCCAATGCAAACTGGGTATTTTGGCTCTTCAAAGCCCTTTTCTCAACTTGACGCCATCAAGGAAAGTTTGGCAAAGCTGTTGCCTGGAGCCATCACCTTCTGCCAGTCCCATCCCATAATATTCTGCACAGAGTCCTAAAAGGCAGCCAGACTTCTCTGAAACACAATGCAGCCATTCAACCTCAGGCCTACATTTAATTTTCAAAGGACAGGAATAGCTAATTAACTTGCCTGGATTCTGCCATTATCTTAAAAAACAAAACCAACCAGCCAGGATGGGGGAGGGGATTTTATAAAGGAGGAGAAAACAGGGCTGTTTTGTACATGCAGACTGACAAGATTGATGTTGGCCTGCTGGGGTAAGCCAGATAAGAATCACAACCAGATGAGCTAATTCTGTTCTATTGTAAAGCTACATTGGCAGAATCACCCCGAGAAACTAGGGAGGGTCCCTTCTGAGCCTCTTGCCCCACCCACTATGCAGCTGCGGGCTATGCCGTCTCTTATCTGACCGTTCCCTTGGCAGTGTCTCTTGGCCCAGTCTTTCAAGGTCTTTCCCGCATACCATCACACGCAGATACATAACACAGTTGCAACACCCCGTTGATTGGGTTTAGCTATAGCAACCATTCCTTTCAGTTCTGACTTTGAGAACAGCTCCCTCAGCACTAACATTGCTTATCAGATCATCCCAAAGTCTTTTCGATGCCAACAGTATTGAGCTCGTGTCACAAGAGGTTTTATCTGCTCGGATGATCAGGTGTGCCATCTGTGCCTCGGGCAACAGGTACAATCTGCTTTTCCACGGCAGCCATGTGGAGACCTTTTCCTCCCCCTCCTGCCATTCTTGTTTTCTCCTCTTTGCTTCAGGGACTTGGTGGAAATAAGCAAAATGAAAGATAGGGCGTCAAATAAAGTCCTATTGATCTAGAGCCTGTAAACCAGATGAAACACACAGTGGCTTGCTATAAGAAAAAAAGAAAGGCGTATGAATTACAGACTGTTTCTTATGAACTGGAGACCTGGCAGGGGGAGGCGGGGCTATCAAATTGCACCTCTCACTCTATCAGAAACAAGGATATCTCGAGAAAACAAAGCCATTGCTCTCTGATCATTGCAAACCTGTTTATTTCCGATTCAGCTGGTTCCCAAATCTTGCAGTCACAACGTGACACACCATTTACCGAAGCCCCTTCACCTCTCATCTTTTGTTGTGTGTTTCTGTCTGTCTCTGTCTCTCTCTCTCTGTGCGTTTTGCCACCATGCAGAAATATTTCTATTTCCCTGCAGTTTCTAATGCTGTTTATCCTTTAGGCTGGGTTTTAAAGAACATTTTTTAGAACTTGGCTGTGCTGCTACCAACAATTGTGTTTATTTATTGTTAGTATTTCATTGTTTGTCTTGGCTTTATGCAAATCACTCTGGAAGATTTTGCTTTTCTGCTCGTTGGTTTTTGCTTTATAACAGGGAAAGTTAACTAAACATAAATCTTGCCTCTTCTTACACCTGACAAAGTGGCCTTTCCGGCATCCCCGCCAGCCCTGATAACTTTATTATGGAGTGGGAAAGAGATTTGGCCCAAGGGGGATGAAGAAACAGAACAAAACATTGTAGCATTTGAGCGTATTCTTTGCACAGGAAAGACTTTTCGTGCACAGCCAGAGATCAGCCCCTGGCATTTCATGTTTAAAAAAGTCTTTGGGAGAAACTCTACCCATAAATTCAGAGAGCCAGTATCATTCAAGGTAAGCACAAAGAAAAAGGGGAAAAAACAAGTGAGACCTATCAATGTCTAGAGTTAAACCGAATGGGCGAAAAACTCATTGGAGAACTGTGTGCTTTGTCTCACAGGGCGGTTTAGGGGGTTGGACAATCTGGACTGAGAAAAATGATACAAGGGAACATGTTAAATACCCACCATCACTGTTGGTTTAGACTCTTTCTAGTTCACTACTTAAAGAGAGAGAGGGAGAGAGATCTGGGTTTGCAGTTATACAGCTCTATGGAGACTTGTCCCCAGCTTCTAACTAGATCAGACTGCAACCATATAATTTATGCAGGGGAATCAATAGTTCCCCCTAAAATATTCACCTATTTTAATTTGCCATCCCTACAGGGGGGGCCCGTTTGCTTCTGGGCAGATGTCAAGGTGTCGCTCCTCATCTTGAAAGCACTATGTTACCCAAGGCAACATTGCCTACCATACCAACTCACAGGCTTCCACCATCAAGTGGGAAGAACAGACCTCCATGTAGGAGGTTGCCTGGGGTTAAAGAAAGGAGCTTTGGGGTGATTGTATCACTGGTGTGGAATAAGTTGTCCAATCAGGTTTGAGTGGCCCATCTCTGATGGTCTTCTCCAGTTGGCTTGTAAGACCTGTTTCCTTCTGCCAGACTGAGCTGCTATTAGCAAGAAATTAAAAAAATATATCCATAGTGCTAATAAGTGTTTTGTTTTGTCAATGGCTCTGTCCGTTTGCTTGTCTGTCTGTCCGTCCATCCATCCATCCATCCATCCATCCATCCATCCATCCATCCATCCATCCATCCCAAATATAGTTGAAATGCAAAACACTTTTCAAAATACATAATAAACATATGCATAAAACATAGTTGGGGATGGAGAGAATAAACAGCTTTTTGTCCAGCTGACAGCTCAGGGGTCTGCAGAACTGCTGACCACAGCAGCAGTAGCACCTGGTCTGTCAGCAGCTGCAACAAGAGAGTTTTTCACCTGATAGATGCTGCTACAAAGCATATGTGCCAGACGTAGACTTAAAAAGACCCCTCATGACATAAAAGATAAGAAATGAAGATCAGAGCAGTTGCTTCTCTGTGCGGTCGGTTTCCCTGGGAGTGCGATGGGAGGAACACCCACTGCTAGACAGTTACCTGCCTCCCCTGAGTTTGTGTGCAGAGGGGAAGAATGATGAACATCTTAGTGCAAGTCTCCAAAATACTCTTATTTAAAAGATGCATCTGTAGAGGGGAAAGTTTGCATTTATGCAGTATGATAATCTAGAGTAGTACCATGTTGGGGTAAAACATCCCTTTCAGTGGATGAATCTTCATGGGTGGTGTTCTTGCACTGATTACAAGGTGAGAATGGGTTCCCTTTCTAAATTTTGGTGGAGAATCCTCTCTCTGGCAGACTGAAGTCTCCCTGCAGTTATATCCTTGGGGAAGATTTCAAGAGGGGACATTTGTATGGAGCTTTTCCCAAATGGGAACGGTGAGCAGGGAGAGAGGCTGCAGAGGGATGAAAAGAAGTCCCCCAATAGAAGCAGTAGGACCTTCCATCTCTCGGGACACTAAAGACTGCTTGAAATGCCACCGAGAGAAATGTGAAGAAGAAAAAATTCAAGCAGAATGCAGAAATTCAGAGGGCACTTGAAAAAAACTTCTGAATGTTGCAAAGGGTATTTTGGAGATAAAGATGCACATTTCAGGCAATAGCAAGGTGCCAAATATTTCCAGAAAAATACTGGTCTGCTGGAGAAGAAGAAGAGATAGAAGCCCTACAGTACACATGCATGGAGGGAAAGTCCTACAAAGTAAAGCTTTGACACAAAGGCCTTAGTATAATATGAAGAGGCTTATCTGTAGGTGAGCGATTTGGCCTCTGGCTAATACACCGAGAGGAGAGATCTCTGGATGAATTTTTCCCTACGAGGAAGTTAAGCAAGTTATGGGAGAGCACCAGGATGAGCGCAACCACCAACTTCCCAGCAATGAAAGCCTAGGAAGTTGAAAATATCTCAGAAAATCGCAGTGGCAAATCCTTTCAGTATCATGGCCAGGAAAAGGGTTGGGTTGTGCCCATGAAGTCACCAGGGGTTGAGACTGACTTCTGGAGGGAGAATGTCTGATGGTGCTAAGAGAAAGAGAAGAGTCGCAGTTTTAGGACTCAGCCAATAGAGGGCTGTACATGCTTTGGAACATGGCACATAAGAATGGGAAAAGATAAGAGTTTCTTTCTAAAATTTGCACGTGACCAGCTTTCCTTGCCAACAGCAGACTCCTAGCAAGAAAGGGCAATTTGCTGTGATTTTGCTTTAGACTGGGAGGCAATATTGTGGCTAGGGCTAGAGAGAGAGAGGCCCCAGCTTCCGCCTCCCAGATGTGTGGATTTCTCCCGCACAGCAGAAATGTGAATGTTAAGAGAAAAGTGGGAGAGAAAGAACCCACAGAGACAGAGAGATTCTTCCTTGATGGAAACTCACTGGACAATCCTAAGCAAGCTCAGCATTGCAGCCTGCACCCTTCCCTATCTTTCTTTCGTCCATATTTAAGGCAACTGTTCCTTCTGCTAACCTGTGCATATCAAAGGCAAAACGTTACACTGAGCAAGAGGAGCAAGACTTCTGGCAACAATTAAGAAGAATCACAGGACTTCCATTATTATCTCTTCCCCCATTCCTCTCCCCTTCCTGAGGCGCAGTGCTGGAAATGTTAATCACCTTCCCTTTGTCAAATGAACTTACATTTCCAAAAGGTACAGGGGGAAATTACGAACAAGGGTTTAACCGATCTGCTGCTCAACTAGCTTCTGTGTGCTGGTGGAAGAGACAAGGATCAGAGATCATTTTGACTGCAGGCATGGTAGCAACAGGCTCTGATGGTGGCCAAAGGAAGTCCATAATAAAATGCTCCTTATCAATGCTCCCAAAATACAAACAAAACTCTCAGGCAGAGTTTTCAGGTGAAATCGTGCAGATTTCTAAGTCAGGAGGGCTTCTGTGCAATGTTTCCTCTTCTCCCCCCACCCCATCCAAAAAAAAGGAAAGGAAAGGAAAGGAAAGGAAAGGAAAGGAAAGGAGGAAGGAAGGAAGGAAGGAAGGAAGGAAGGAAGGAAGGAAGGAAGGAAGGAAAGAAAGAAAGAAAGAAAGAAAGAAAGAAAGAAAGAAAGAAAGAAAGAAAGAAAGAAAGAGAGAGGGAGGGAGGGAGGGAGGGAGGGAGGGAGGGAGGAAGGAAGGAAAGAAAGAAAGAAAGAAAGAAAGAAAGAAAGAAAGAAAGAAAAAAAGAAAGGGAGGGAGGGAGGGAGGGAGGGAGGGAGGAAGGAAGGAAGGAAGGAAGGAAGGAAGGAAGGAAGGAAGGAAGGAAGGAAGGAAGGAAGGAAGGAAGGAAGGAAGGAAGGAAGGAAGGAGGCAAGCAAAGCAGGGCTATAAACAAAAGAGGGCAGCAAGTCTGCCCCAAAATTGCAGATGCTAATTTTGGGGTCTAGGTGCATGTTTTAGAAAGAAAGATTGTATTTCAAACAGAAATACCTCTGAAGACTGAGGTGGAGCTGAGTGCCTGCTGTTGCAGCTGCTGTTAAGGGACCACTGTTTGCTCTTTCTTCTTAAGAGTCTTTGATTACATTTGGAGATCGTCCAAAGGCAGGGCTAGGAGAATCTATGGCTCTCCAGATGCTGCTAAACTCTGGCTTGCAGCATTCTTCACCTTTGGCCCTACTGACTGGGGCTTCTGGGACTGGAAATTCAGCAACTCCTGAAAGGATTAAGCCACGATGTTTCTGCTTGGTGCCAATTTTGAACCCTGCCCCTGCAATACAGAAAACATGCTGGATGGCTTAGATGCCATGAAAAGTCAGCCACCAGTGGTGTATTCCATAAACCTGACGTAACGTAACTCGAAGTCCCAAGGCTGTATGTACCCCCCAAATGCCTCTGGTGTGGCTCCAGAATTCGTTACCGTATTTTTAATAGACAGAAGAGGAGAAGTATTCAGTATGGCTTCATTTTAATTAAATTGAAACACAGGTGAAAAATTAACCAATGTTAATTTTATTCTGACCCTAACAGTATTGTGGAGTCCTTGGTGCTCTCTGAGCTTGGTGGTTTGCTTACAGATGTTTCATTACCCGACTAGGTAACGTCATCAGTGCTAGTGAGTGTGAAGTTTGCTCCCTGTAAAGTGTGAAGTTTGCTCCCTCTACTGTATATAACACCCTCCCTCGCATTGATGATGTTACCTAGTTGGGTATTGAGATATCTGCAAGCCAACCACCAAGGTCAGGGAGCAGCAAGGACCCCACAGTTCAATCCTGAGCTACAGATAGTCTCTTCTATTGGATCCTAACAATATTTTTGGGGAGGGCATGGAAATGACCCCCAATATACTTTTCAAAGGCCAAGTGTGATCCTCTGCCATAAATCACAGCAACGCATGGACCACTCTTTATCTTCCGTCCAGACTCGGACAATGCTTCAAACAGAAGATACTCTCCATCTGAAGACCGTCCTCTTTTCATATTGGAAAAGCTGCTAGATGAATCTTATGAGGAGGCTTACAGCTGAGATCCAGCTCAGTAGAAGCCTAACGTGCTATGGTCACTCTAGCCTTGTCCACTCCTCTTCTGAAAGCCGAACACAAGCCGGACTGGGAAATATTTATTATTACAGGCCGTGGAATGCAAGGTCAGAGATGCTCAACAGGGTTTGGCCTCCTCCCACAACTCACCCAAGAGCTGGCAATCCTGAAGGCATCAGCTTGTAAACTGAGCTTGTTTGAACAGGAGAGGTATAATGAAAAAAGAACATTAGCTTATGCAGAATTTATTGCTCATTATATCTGGGGAAAGTTCAGTAACGGGAAGGGGGAGTGACAGGGATGTGGAAAAGGTGAACAGAAAATGAGGGAGGGGGATAAATAGGGATGAATGATTTCCTGGCACACTTTCCACGGTCCTTTTTTTTTTTTTTTTTTAACCTCTTCCCTAGAAATGTGCAAACTCGAATCACCACAAAACCTACCTATCTGGAAAACAAGCCGAGCACACTCACAGCTCTGTCTGTAAATAATTGAAAGGGTCTCTGCCAAAAGAATGTATCCAAGTTGACTTTACCGAACTTGCCTTAGAGTTGGAAGATGCTAGAAGTGCGATCGCAGCTCGTGAAACTGCTTTCTGAGTCTACCGGTCAGCACAAAACAGGTAGTAATCCCCAGAAAGCCTGGTAGGGCCCAGAGGCCTCCTGAGCTGGGCTTGATAATTTATCAAGCTTCTTCCAACAGTTGAGAGAACAGTAGCAAGCAAAAATTAAAGCTTCCAGCAGCTCCCTTGCTCTGCTTGTGTTCTTCACACTGTGCTTATCAGGCTACTAAGAGCAAGGCGGAGGAGATGTCTGTAGGGAGAATTCAGCTAATGCAGATGATGGTATGTTTTAAACCTGTACATCTCAAGGCTCCAAAAACACTGAGATAAATATTACATCTAGTTCAGCTAGATGGAATCCTCTTTGGTTCCAAATCCACCCGGCCACACACAATTCAGGTAATTTCCCTTGCTGGCTACCCCTCTTATTAGCATCATCTGTGCAGGGCCTGCTCTACCATTGGGTGGAAGAATTTATTGTTAAAGTAAGGATCAGGAAATAACACAGAAGTGTTAGGGCCGCAACACCTGGAATTCCAGACAGATGAAATTAGTAACAATCTAATTGCATTCAAATGGACCTGGCTCGGATGCAGAGTTCCCAAAGCATGCCTTAATATCTACAAAGCTGGGATTAATCAGAAGACATGTCTAGGCTGGAAACCATACTATTCAGGGCTTAAAATCTCCAGCAGCTATTTGAAACCTAAATTAGCCACTCAGTTGGTGGGTGGGTGAGTGGGTTATCAGCACTATAATATAAACTTATCGGGTCTGTAACTGTGAGGTGCTGAAAATGAGTCAGTCAATCATCTCTGGCAGAATGCCTCCGGCTCTGTCGTCTTGGCAGCCTTTTCTATCTGAGCTGCAGAATACTAATCATGCTGATGACTGGCACTCTTAATGCAACCCTTGCATCAGAGGCAAGGAATTCTCCAAACAGCGTAAGCTAAGCCGGTCTTCCTTAATAGTATCTGAATTGAGGACACACTCATTCAGCAAGGAGAGACATGATACACATGGAGAAGAGGAGGCAGAAATAAAGAGGCGAGAGAAGGAAGATCATTCCACTGGCCCACCAAGGCTTCAAAACATTGACATGGTGGCATCGTTGTCCAGGAAGCCATCACAACCCAAACTTTCCCTTGCTCTGTCCAAGACACTGGCACTCTCTCCCAAATCTTGATGAACCTTTGTATTTTTGGAAGTTGGGCTGAGGAAGTCTAATTGTTTCTGGGTTATTTTCAAAAGAGCCACTACCAGAGCTCTGCTGAGACTTCTTGTTCTGGTGATCCATTGGCGAGTGATTAATCATAACCACCCATGCCCACACAATGAATTATAATGGGTAGATGTCCCAGGGGATGCTCCAGTCTCCTGCCCTTAGAGAAAGAAAGAAAGAAAGAAAGAAAGAAAGAAAGAAAGAAAGAAAGAAAGAAAGGAAGGAAGGAAGGAAGGAAGGAAGGAAGGAAGGAAGGAAGGAAGGAAGGAAGGAAGGAAGGAAGGAAGGAAGGAAGGAAATAGGATGATGATACATTGTATCAAAATAAATTAATAAAGTTATTTCTCCTTCCAGTTGAGCTTGACTGGGCACATATAATTCTCTTGGCAAAAATATGTAAATGCTTTGCCATTGCCTTCTTTGCTAGTTTTGGTTTTGACTTCCCAACCTACTCTACAGTGTGGTTTTATATTCTTGGGGGTCTCCCATCCAATGACTAATGAAGCCTGGCCCTGGTTAGCTTCCCTTCCCATCCCATCCCAGAGCAAGTGAGCTAGGTTGCAAGTGACCTGCCGAGCAAGTGACCTGCCGAGACCTCATGAGATCTGCTCAAAATATTTCTCTATCTGTTCAGCTCTTAGTGGCCAGTTCTTCTGAGGAAGCCATTGTGTTGTGGCTTCTATAAGGAAGATGTAAAAATCCTTGATAATTACAGAAAATCACACACCAATCTACCAGTTGATTCAACTCTGTCACCTGGTTGACCTTGTTCTACTGGGTGTTGGACAGTAGGACAAAGAGACATGCTCTGAAATGCACCATTTGCTTTGAACCATGAAGATTATATCTCCATCTTATTTATAGGTGGAGAACCATCAATGGTAGTTCAGGTGCTTCCTGAGTTTAATCCTTGACACCTCCTGTTAGAACTGGAAAAATTCAGACTGAAACTTGAGAGAACTGTTTGTCACTGCTGATAACATTGGAGGATGTATATCAATGGTTTCATCTGGTATAAAGTATTTTTCCTATCTTCCCAACCAGGTAAAAACTCATGCACTATTATGCTAAGAACTGGATGATTTTAGTGGTGCATGTATACTTAGATAAAAGCATTGCAGCTCAATAGCTTTGGCATCCAAGTTCCAGAGAAGCATAAGAAATACAGATTTCCTAATCACAGCACCCAAGATCTTTACTCTTTTCTTACAGCCTCCCTCTCCCCCTCTTTTTTATATATTCTAGGCAACTTCCTTCCGTGTGCTTTAAACCTGTGAACAGCAAAAAATACAGCTTCCCCTAGAGTGTCTACTGGGAAAGTCTGCAGACTCAACATGGAATGCAACTAGATGCAGGAAAACGTATGGTTCCCACGGCAACTCCTTGTTCAGGGGTATTATGTGATGCTTTAGCAATTCAAGATTTATGCCTTAATGATGAAGCTACGAATGTCGGGGACTGTCAGCATTAAGTTCTTGCCTTCAAACTTTCTTGGGTAACCCAGGGGCTCAACAAATCCCCTGTGTGGAGACACCTTCAGTAACTTTCCCTGAACCACTGGATTTGTGATGACAGGATATTCAAGGTTTGAAGAACACGGGGGAAATAGGTTGTCTTGCAGGGTTCCAAATATCATTATATATATATAAAAAAGGTGTTTCATTATGTGGTAGAGATATATTGAAGATATTGCTCCTCTTTTCCACTGTCGACCCCTAACTCAAATACAATCTGCTTTTAGAAGTTCATACCTGCCAGATAGTTAATTCTCCTGTGCCAAACAACGACCTGATTTAGAAACAATTAAAGGACATAAACTTTGCCAGCTGCATAAAGAACAAGACCGTCAAGCTAATGCCCAGTTGTGGGAAGAAAATTCTGGAAAGCCTTTGGCACAATAAGGTATTCTTTAGGAAGAGAGAAATAAGAGAATATATTTCTCACCCAGGATGGTGTTCAGAGGCGATGTACTAATGGTGGCTTGAAGCTCTGTGATGTTAGGCTGAGAAAGGAGGATTACTGGAAGCAGGTTAGGGGGCATATCATGGAAAACGATAGACAGATGTTAGAGCAAAAGCAAGGGTAGGTCATGAACTATTTTCCATGGCCACAGAAACGAGGGCCAGAAACAAGTATAGTCAGCTTATACCATTCGGGTGGAAATAATTATCTCATGAAAAGTACAGGTCAATTAGATCAATTGTTCCAGGAGATTCATGGATTGGATGGAAGCATCTTTTTGCTGTAACCTCACTTGAATAACTAAACACGGTCTCTTTTTTAAATCCCTCTGAAAAGGGAGGATCTATCAGTAATAACCACAAACCAGAAGGCAATAACACTGATTTTATGACAAGCCTCCTCTTTATAATTGGAAAGAGATTATGGCATGGCATGACACATCTTGCCACATACTATTTGCTCTTATAACCAGGTTAGTCCAAGTCGTTTTGCACATTCCCTCGAGGATATAATTCAATCTCAATGAGCAATAATACGCAAAGGACAATGCTACCATCTAGGAAGTCAGACCTTTGGTTCATCTAGGGTGAAAACTGGCAACGGTGACTGTATATAGCTCTCCCAGAATTTTAAGCTTACTGGAGATATTAGGGATCATCAACCCATTCAGGATCTGGGCTTTACCCCTAAATGATTGTTCTTTATCAACCAAGAAAGCAAGAAGTTAGTCCTTTCGATTCTCAAAAAAAGAAAAAGAAAAAGGTTCAAATTAAGCAGGAACATTGGAAGTTGCTTTTGGGTGAACCATAGTATGACTCGTTTCAGTGTCTGGTAAGAACGCTTTGAGTTTTCAGCAGGAATCTTTCCTCAAACATGCCAGGAGCCAAATTCAGCCAAGCAGGATTTAAAATTGAATCAAAATAAATAAATAAGTGCAATGCCATTGTTTTCACAGGGAAGCTACAGCCTGAACAGCAATCCATGCATCTGCTTTATCTTTGAAATTAAAAGCAATTTTATTTGTTGGCATTGTACTTGTTTCCTTTCTCTGATTTAAATGTGTTTCCTGCTTTGATGTGTCCTAGCATAATAAATTGATACAAAAGCAACAACAGGAGGAGTGTAATTCAGGCAGCATCCGCTGGGAACGCAGAATTAACACAAGTATATTCCAGTGTTTATCTGAAAAGCTAGTAGCTACATTATCATCTAGCTAAATGTTTGACCAATAAGGTACACAACAATAAAATCGACACACAGCAGTTTTGCCTAACAAGTGGAAGACCGAAATGGGGGAACAGAGAGGGGAAAAGAGGCAGCGGATTTCCAGCCAGTCTTCTCAGCAGGCTGAGTTCAGCTCTCAGGGAGCAAAGCTTCATTAAGTGACTTTCAGTCTTTTCATACCTATGGCGAGATCAATGTTTTGCCTAGAAGGAGTATGTTCCTCCCGATCAACTGCATGAGGCTCACAGTCTTCTGGATGACAGGTTCACTGAGTTCTAAACCTCCAGATGTTCACTTGTTGCCCTGACTGGGAACCAAGCATTTGGCAGGACCCTCCATCCCCAGGGCAGTAGAAGCAGAGATGCAGTGGTGCAAAACTGGGGCACGTGCTGGTCCTCAACATTACCAGCTGCCGCAGCAATTCCGCAAAGGCTGGGATGGGAAAAGGGAGCCACAGCAATTCTGCAGTACCTCCCCTTTTCCATCCCAACCTTTGCAGGGTTGTACAATGCAATGCTAAACTGTTCTAGAATATTTGCTTGCTGAGAAAAAGATAGGAACAGCTCAAACCTTCTGAGATGGCAACGTTGACTTGTCTGATTAGGGAAAGGACAATGACTACATTGATGATGACTGGAAACCCCTGATGGACTTTTTGTTGAAGAAAGAAAAAAATGAACTTGTGATTTATGGATTTGACAATTAGAGAGGGTAGACTATGGGAAGAAGGAAATTATGATGTAATCTTAGAGAGAGGGAGCAAAATATAAATGCATTTGTAATCACTGTTAAGAAGATCAGTTCTTTATAATTTTTCCTTTCCTTTCCTTTCCTTTCCTTTCCTTTCCTTTCCTTTCCTTTCCTTTCCTTTCCTTTCCTTTCCTTTCCTTTCCTTTCCTTTCCTTTCCTTTCCTTTCCTTTCCTTTCCTTTCCTTTCCTCTCCTCTCCTCTCCTCTCCTCTCCTCTCCTCTCCTCTCCTCTCCTCTCCTCTCCTCTCCTCTCCTCTCCTCCCCTCCCCTCCCCTCCCCTCCCCTCCCCTCTCCTTTCTCTTTCCTTTCTCTTTTCTCTTTCCTTTCTCATTTATTCACTATTTTTCTTTATTTCCTTTCTTTCTTTTCTAAAATTTGTACTTAAAAAATTATTTAATAAAAATTATATAATGTAAAAAAAGGAACAGCTCAAACCTTCTGAGTTCTCCATTGAAGAAACTAAAAACATTGAAGGAATGTCCATTTCTAAGAGAGGACACCAGTCTCTAGTTCTATATTCTCTGCGTAGAGGCTAACATATAACACTACTTTCCATTCTTGTTCTTACCAGATATGTGGGATTTTCATTCCCATAATCCCCAGAGTATGGGAACTTGAGTCCCACACAACTGGAGGACACTTCTGATCCAGTGCAAGAATACCTGTGAAGTCATACTTTAACACTACAAGTGAGGAAACATTTCTACTTTGCCAGCTGAGGGTCAAATAAAACCAATGTTTGAATTTGCACAGACCTCTCATTCAGGATTAGGTGGGTAAATATATACCTAACAGGGGAAATGGTGGAGTGTTACACATACTGGAGGATGTTAATCTAGAAAAAGTAGACTGTTGAGAGAGATCAGACTCCCTTGTGGTCTAAGTGTGACAGAAAGAAAGGGAAGCTGCTGTGAAAACAGGAAAAAAAATGTACATGAAACTACCTGGGCTTTGATTGGTGATTTATTTAGTTTTCTCTCTGAATGTTAAATCATGAAGGGAATTAGTGATCTGTCTGACCCTGTTAGCCTTCCAGAAAAGCAGATGGAAAGGATGATGGAAAAGGAGATGGGAAGCAAACACGAAGATGCATAAGGCTGATCTGAACATTTTCCTGCATAGTAGAACCATTGTCTGACTCTTAACCTCAAATCCATCCCTCCTCCCAATGTCTTCTTTAGAGAGGCCCCTGAAAGCAGTAGGTTTTCTCTAGCTGGTGTCACACCCAGCCCAGTTTACTGGGATTCATTTTAACCTACTGAGATCCTTTTCATTATATGGAGGGATGGCAGCCAAGTATCCAGAAGACTCAGAAAGCTATGGGTTTAACCATTTCAGCTTGTCAGGAAGCAAGGTTTGCCTAATCTCATCTCTTGTGTTTGAGTCAAATACAGGGATCCATCTTCATCCTGGAGTCTTGAATAAACGGTGTGATTGTTGACTGACTGCTGCCCCAGTTATGGCTGCATTCAAGCCACCATAGAATGAGTATTTTCTCACCACTTTTGATCAGAATTAGGGAAGATAATATCCCAGGCTTCTCTTGGATCTGGAAAGGTGAGACATTTAATCAATCTTAGTTATGAGTATCACTGTTAAACCAATTTCTGCCACATGGCTTAATAATAGGAACTAATGGTGCAATCATCTCAGGTTAAAATTAGAATCATAAAAAGCAAGAGGCAGTAAAAAGCTCTCAGGTCAGTTCATTTCTTCCCGTGTCGGAAGCTGCATAATTCGTGTTGTTTTGGTGAAGCCAAATGCAGGGCTGGGAAGGTACAGGCTGAGTTATGCCCAGTAATAATGATCTCTTTCTCTCTGGGATGGTCAAGTAAGAATTGTAGGTGACCTGATATAATTTCAGCACCCTGGACAGCAGATAGCAGAGCTCAGAACCTAAGCAGGATCACACCTGGTTACTATTTGGATGGGTGACGGGCAGGGTACCCCACAGATGTAGGGTAAGCTAGCAAATCAAAAGCATCTCAGAAGGAAGCAATGTCAAATCACCTTGACACTGTTGCAAAGAAAACTGCATGCGAGGGTCAGATGTCTTGTTTATTGATTTATAGTTGAACACCCCACCTTCCCTCGCCACTTAATTTGAACAATGCCTAGCCCAGCTTTCACTGCCTGTATGTCATAGTTCAGGAATTGTAAAGAGAACAATGGATTCAAGAATCATAGACTTATTTTAGAGAAAGGTTGATCCTGGCTGAATTTTAGGGAAAAATAAAACTTGCAACCATATAACGTAGGAGCTAGCAAGAGGATAGGCTATCCTTCACTGGGTGAGTTCAGACAGAGGCTGGGCCACCACCTCTGAAGGAGGGTCTAATTTGGAAGCAGAGGTGTTGGATACCATAGCTTCAATGGCACCTTCCAGTTTTGGGATTTTGAGGAATTGGAAAGAAAGGCTAATAGGAAAATGACAAAATGGTCCCATATTCATGCTTGGAAAGCACGAATATTCTCCCCAGTGCACTTCCTTTCCCCTAGATGCATGGCATTTCTATTACTCATCCTGCTTCCTGCTGTTCCAGGAAATATATATATTTACTACTGTTCACACACACACCCCTTCATATCACACCATATTTTTGTTTCCCCCTCCCAATATTCACCGGAGTATGAAGGAAGGAAGATATTTGCTCTCTTGACAGATCAGATCATCCCAATTAGAATCACTGGATAAGGGAGCCTCAATTTTATGTGTTTGGTGATGCCAAAATGCAAATCTGAACTTCCTTCACTACAGCAAACTAACAAGATAATGACTGTTTTCACTCACTGAACAGATTACAAACATCTGTGAATATACAGTGAAGCAGCAAAGGTGGGTGAAGATAAAATGGTTAAAGATATGCATGGAGGGACTTTTTTGAGGGGGGCAAAAACACATGGCCCAGAGATAGGGAGGCCATTCTTCCGGAGAGTTAACCAGTTGTTACAGCTTCAGCCAATCTTGGATTAAGTAGATTTCAAATGCAAATAAGACTCCTGAATTTTTGCACAAACTCTTTTCATAACAGAACAGCTATTGACAGCAATGTCAGAAATAGCGTCTTGGATCTTAAAATCCAGCATAAAAACTCTGAAATTCTGAAAAATGGGATTTGGTGTGAGAAGACTAGAAATGTTAGGGAATCTGCCATGGATTTTTTCTCCAGCAAAGTGACATGACCTTTCAAGATGAAATCTTCTACGTGGCCTTTTAATGTTATATAAGAATGTGTACATTCAGGGAAAGTGTGTACATTCAAGAAAAGACATGTACAATAAGGCGTGCATTTTAGGAAAAAGACATATAAGGCTTAGGTAAGGAAAAGTTCCATACAACAATTAAAAAACATTAAAAAGGCACCCTAAAAGAACTGACTAATATTTAGATAATGGGATACACTGATTCGATGTACATTATCGGTGCCTTCCTAGAGAAAGCATGTCAGTATAACTGTAATATAAAAATTCTTATAGGAAATGCAAAGCCACCTTCTGGGAAGTTATATAAATCTTACACAAGCAACAGCTAGGTCTTGGATGAGCAAGGCATAGAAGTTGGACTGCCAAATCCTAAGGACATTTGGAAGCCCAGAACCATTAAATGAAAAAAAAAAAGTTCTTAAGTAAGATCACAGTCCAATAAATTTTCCACAACGCTCATGCACTTCTTTCATCAAGCTGGAAAATTAATGCTGTTGGTTGGCTAATACAAAGCTGTGATTTTTGAATACGGAGGTGTGGAACAAGGATGGAGGGGTTAGAAGTAGAACACAGCTTGAATTCAGACTAAATTAGTTTCACATGGGTTGTGGGTTGGCACTGGGCATGGAAAGACCGTTCCTTGATGTGCAATATTTCCCATAATCAACTGGCCATTCATGCACATGCATCGTCATAGCTGAACATGAATGACAATGCAGTAAGGCAAGATATTATGAGGATTTCATGCTTGATGGGAAAATGTACAGCTGGGCAGCTAGAACTCAACCAAATCGCAGCTGTGCAGGGATGGGATTTGTTATCCCAATAAAGTGTGGGAGGCTACCATGCTCCCCCTACGTTGTGGAAATGCTTTCTCTCATGTGCCTTTTCCTCGGGATGCACAGTGAAAGGACAGGAGGGATTCAGAATGAGGATCCCACTGACATTAATAGGAAAGAATAGTTAACTCTCAGTTATTTATGATTTAAAATGTATGACCTAGATCCAAAGTTTTGTGGCACTTCTCTTTCATCGGAAGGGACGTTGGCCCACCCAAATTAAAGAATCATTTGCTGCTAGAATGATTGAAGAGAAGGAAGGAAGGAAGGAAGGAAGGAAGGAAGGAAGGAAGGAAGGAAGGAAGGAAGGAAGGAAGGAAGGAAGGAGAAAGAGAGAGAGAGAGAGAGAGAGAGAGAGAGAGAAAGAAAGAAAGAAAGAAAGAAAGAAAGAAAGAAAGAAAGAAAGAAAGAAAGAAAGAAATCTGCAAGAAGTTTATCCCAAAGTCTCAAAAGCCAATGGCTGATTCCCTTCAATCACCTTCAAATCTTCACGCTATCCTACCAGTCTTTAAAAACCTTCCAAATTTGTTTTCTTCTTCCGTGGACTGTAGCTCCTTTATCATCACAAGCCAAGTGTTTTCTTTCTTTGTTTTTAAAATCTGTTTCTACCATTTACTTCCCACCCTTTTTTTTATTAAAGGAATACATTCAAGGCTGGTTACAACCAGTAGCAATAAAACCAGATAATAAATAATAAAAGAGCGACAAAAATGGAAAACAAAAAAAAAAGAAAAAAAAGCACAAGAGAGAAACGGCATTACAATGAGGAGCTCCAGTCGTGAAAAAATGACTGCTAGAACATAACTCTTGGAATATTTCATTCATTAAAAGTACAGCCTCACCTTATTTCTGTGATTTCATTTGAGCCATTTCCCCTGTGTAATTAAGCATGCAAAGACAGAAGCTAGTCATCTTCATCATCTGTACAAAATGCTAGAAAAGATTGAGCAGGGTAGCCTAATCTTATAGTCCGTGCAAAGCTTTGGGTGATGGGTGTGTGCGTTGATTAGTATCTCTCTGTGTGTAGGTGTGTGCCTCTTGATCCTCCTTTGCATCCTCTCCCCACTGAAATGCTCCTCTAGTCACCCCCAGGAACCTTCACGGGAGCCCACACACTTGCTGGAGGGAAGAGAAGGCGCCTGCCCAACTGGATTGCAACATCCCTTTAGTGACCTTGGGGAACTCATCTGCATGCAAAGAAGCCAAATTATCGAAAACAGATGTTAGTGCCGGCAGGAGGCCCAGCCCGCTCAAGATGGATCGTGGGGAACTAATGCCATTCTTGGATGGCAGGAGGTCTTTTGTTCCTTTGCACGGTGTCGTGAACTTCCCTGCATGTACCCGCATAGCAAGCAGGAGCCGACGGTGCCGTCCAATTGCTGCCGGATCACCATTCCGCTGCTGAAATGGCTCACGGCTCCGTTTCCTCTCCACCGGCTGACAAACCATTCAGTCCAATCCTTCGGAGGCCTTAGCCTGGGTTCAGAAGCTATCCTGCCCTCCCAGCTAAGACGTCAGCGGCTTTAGGACTCCGAAAACATAATAGAATTGTGCAATCGCCAATAACGAGAAAAGAAGGGAAGAGAAGGCAGCCAGGAAAAAAAGGCAGATCTGTCCAACCAGCAGAAGGGTAAGAGGGAAACAAGCTATTCAGGAGACCAAGGAATGCAACCCATTCTGAGGCCGAATAATAGAGTAAACAATTGAGGTGTTTCAGTAGGAGTCCTTCTTTTGAAAATCAATACAATCAGTTTACTCGTCACATTTACTATTCCCTGAGAGCTATTTGAGATGTGTTCAAAGTTCCAAGAGGCTGGCCTTCACCCTCTTCAAGGATGAAGTCACAAAATACGCTTGTATCAAGGCGGGTGAATACACCCGCAGGTGTACATTATTTCACAGAGCTATGGAGAGATGGACAGATGGAGGATGACAAGGTCTAGCCACAGCTGACCTGCTCTGGAGGACCTTCCATTCGCTGATGTTCTACAAGTAAAGTGTGGTGACTCACAACACAGAGTAGCGTCCTTCATAAACATGCGGCAAAGAACAAAACACTATGCATGCTATGAGGCCTGCAGCTGGGAGGAAGAGAGAGGAAGAGGGTTCTGGCTTCTCCACTTTTAGACTGCTTTATACTGCACACCATTCCAAAGCCAAGCACGGCCTTTGGTATCAAAGCCATTGGGCATCCTTGCTATAAACCATATTTACAAGAACAAGGAAGAAACCAAAAGAGACCAGGATTCTCCCTGTGTCAGCCTTCCCAGGTAGACCAGACAGGAAGCGCCACCAGATGAGCTAATTCTACTTTACTGTAAGGCTACGTTAACAAAAGCTTGCAAGGCTGGAAGTACAAATCTCCCACCGTCTCTTTTACAGCCTGATAAGTTAGGGAGGATCCTTTCTGAGTTTCTTTCTCTGCCCATTATGCAGCTGCAGGCTGTGCCCCCTCTTATCTGACTATTCCCTAGGCAGCTTCTCTTCCCCCCTCCCAAAGTCATGCTCTCATACCGTTACACCCAGTCTTGATGTGTAGCACTCCCATCCTCACTCACCTCCGATTATACTAGCTAGGATTGAGGAAAGCAATATCTGGAAGCCCACCTTCCCTTTCTTGAGCTAGCTTTTATTTCTCTAATGCTGGGCTGCATTTTATCTAGAAGCATTTCATCAGCACATTAAAGGCATCTTAATGATTTGCAAAGTTCACTGAGGGAGGGGAGCAGAAGAAGAGCTGTAGGCTTATTTAATTCAGGATTTCATTCCCACATTGGCCCAAAAGATCCTCTGGGTAACCCATTAGTGAAACATCAAAACTCCTGTTCTTGGAGAAGTCTGTCAATGGTTGTGGTGGCCTCCAGCATGAGTGGCCATCTAGCTCTGAACACAAGGTCCTGGCAAAACACAGCAGAAAGGATTTATTGCCCTCGTGTCTTCCTTTGGGGACTCTCAGCAAGCCACTGTGATGGAAAGGATGCTGGGCTAAGTAAGCTTCTGATTTGATCCAAGTAATACTTCTTCTTATGCATGACCACTTCAACTAACAAAAGATTTGTTTCCAGATACAGCCATTTAGAAGAGCCATTTTCTCTCCTTACGCCATATGACAGATAGCACTTGTCACGACAGGGACATTCCTCTCTAAAAACAGTCTCGTCTCATTTTTTAAACCAACATTTTTATAGCACTCATACATACCTGCCTTTATGCTGGCTTAACCAAGGGCAACTCACGTGACACTTTAAACCAAGATTTCGTTAGCAGGCAAGAGAGCTTAAACAAAAGCATTATGGCATGCATGCGAATTCCCCCCATTTCCCAAACACACCAGCCTAAACCCTTCTGCTAATTTTGTCTGAATGTATTGCACAAGAAATACATTCTGGAAGTAGGTTAACGGGGGGTGATGCTGGAGGAAGGAGGGGGAAATAGAAAATATTTGCTTACGGCGTCCAGTTGCCCTCTAACTGTCTGATATGACCTGTGATCATTGGAGGGTTTCATTAAGAAGCAACAGGAAGGGAGATGCCAGGCAACAGCTTTGAAATTAACTTGCCAAAACTTCCCATCAATATTATGACAATTCCTCCCTCATTGTTCAATGACCCGACATGCTGTTTGACAACATTAACATAACTGTGCAAAAACAAAAGCTTGCCACGTTGGATATGAAAAGCCAGATTACCTTCTGACAACAATAAGAAAGAAAGAGAGAGAGATGAACTGAATATTCACAAATTTCCACTGCCTGGCTGAGATTTGCACATTTGACAAGGAGAAATCTTCCATCAAATAGGAAATCAAATGGAACGAATAGGGAAACCTCTTTCAAAACATTTATTTCTCCCCAGCTGGATTCATAGGCCATGTTCAGCCTTGCTTTTTACATTCAGTAGAGTAAGCTAAAGGCCTCACATGTCATGGCATGCCATAAACATTGGTTGATCAACAATCATAACGAGACTTACACAACACAGTAAACCTAAACCAAAATCAACCAATACATGATGGCTTAATACAACACATGCATGTTTGTCAATGCGCAAAGACATCCCTGTGGTTTACAGTCCACAGTTGTTGGAATTACACAATGCACTGAGCTAAAACCAAAGAAAGCATGTTAGGAATTAGGATGGCTATGCAGTACTTTGGATTCAGTCTCTACATGGCGCTAAGGAGTCAACACACTTAGAGCAGTAGTGCCTCTTCTGCAAATCGGTCTGTCTTTGTACTGCCAGGCAATTCTGAAACATCATTTGGGGAAAATGAATCCCAAACGCCGTATACCTCTGTCATCTAAAGCCTTGAGTCAGTCTAGCTTCTTCCTTTCCCACTCCATAGACAGACAGATTCAGATATATCGCTCTCCCTAAGGGAATGCTTTCTATGACTTCAGGGAATGGCATTGCTATGTTCCATGAGATGAATGTTTTCTGTGTTTTTTCTTTAAAACGTGGGGCCAGAATGGGATTCAGGAGCATTGACGTTCTGAGCTTCTATGATCAAACCCAGGGAAAATTGAGCTAACTCAGAGCAGGGGTGAGAAACAAGATTTGCTCCAGATGTTCCCTCCCCCCAGAGTTCAATGGCAGGATGCTGCAGGAAGCATTTCTAAAAGTAAAACAGATGGTATGCCATATATGAATTCTGAATATAATGCAGAGATTGGCAAATGGTTCCTGGGGACACCATGTGCCTCTAGCTCCCTCCCTTCCCGCGTTCTGGGTTCCACATCCTCCCTGCTTTTATCATCATTAATAATTGTTTTCATTCATCCGGTTGAACAAATAAATCAATGGGTTCGATTCAATCAATAAATAGCTGGCAGGCCTGCGAAACACAGTGCTGGTTTCCAGGATCCACCTTTACCTCCAAGAACATTTGTGGACCTCACAGAAAGATTGCCACTTCAACTTCCCTTTCAAGTTTCTAGATGTCATGATGACATCAAGAAACATTACAAAGGAAGGAGATATTTTAAAAGGAAATAAACCAGCAAACGGAGCAGATGAGCAAATACGTTGCAACCGATGTTTGCTCTTCAAGTTTCAAAGCCTTATATTTTCCTCCTAGAAAAGCTGAAGGTGATCAGAAGGGTTTAAATATCCTAAAGCACCAACCTTTCCTTTATCTCCTGCATTCTCCCCCATACATCCTCTCCAACTCAGAATCTTGATCATCTTCCTTGATTTTTTTTTTAAAGAAGTGCTTTGATAATGCACCTCTTTCTCTGGAGCCTTTGACCTGTAATTTCTACCTGGCCTCTTCTCTCCATCTTCCTTCTTTCAGTTAGTAAAACACGCAG